>NC_071279.1:330000-332500 GCF_023375685.1 Ictalurus furcatus
CTAGTTTTGTTTGTTCATCGTCATCCAGGTGAACCGAGCAGCTGTCCGTTCACACGATGCCACCAGAAATATTTCTCATACTCCGTCTGGTCTTGTGAAGTCTTCAAAAGGACCGTGTCCCCATGGTCCAGTCTGCGTTACTACAGTTTTATTTGATATCTTTTTATGTTTGTGGCGGTTCAGACAATCTCCCTGAGGGACGTGTGGAACGGGCCACCTTTCAACAGCCACAAACTTTTCCACTGGCCAAAAGATCCTTGGCCCTTTTAGTTTCTTCAGACTTTCACCCACTGCCCCCCCCCCCCCCCCCTTCTGCCTGTCCTCCCGCCACAGTCTCCTCCCCCACCCTTTATTTCTGCTCCCTTTCGCTCGTCCTGCTGGATCTCTTTCCAGTGTGAGTCTGGAACAGGTGGTCCCTGGGATCCCATCTGTGAAGAACAGCTGCCCTGTGTTCACCACCCCCAACACACACACACACACACACACACACACACACACACACACACACACACACACTACCCAGGTCTTTATTCTACACCCTGGCTTACATTACCTTTTGGTTAAGCGGAGGCTTTTGTGCCCAAGCGTGTTGTTTCGCGCGCTATAAACACTAGTCCTGCACTTTATGTCCAGCACTGTGGGTCATCTAGCACCTCCTCCCTCCTCCTCACTCCTCACTCCTCACTCCTCCCTCCTCCTCGCGCCTCTCTCCTCACTCCTCCCTCCTCCTCGCGCCTCTCTCCTCACTCCTCCCTCCTCCTCGCGCCTCTCTCCTCACTCCTCGCTCCTCCCTCCTCACTCCTCCCTCCTCCTCGCTCCTCTCTCCTTCCTCCACCCTCCTCACTCCTCCCTCCTCCTCGCTCCTCTCTCCTTCCTCCTCACTCCTCACTCCTCCCTCCTCCCTCCTCCTCGCTCCTCCCTCCTCCTCGCTCCTCTCTCCTTCCTCCTCACTCCTCACTCCTCCCTCCTCCCTCCTCCTCACTCCTCCCTCCTCCTCGCTCCTCTCTCCTTCCTCCACCCTCCTCACTCCTCCCTCCTCCTCGCTCCTCTCTCCTTCCTCCTCACTCCTCACTCCTCCCTCCTCCCTCCTCCTCACTCCTCCCTCCTCCTCGCTCCTCTCTCCTTCCTCCTCACTCCTCACTCCTCCCTCCTCCCTCCTCCTCGCTCCTCTCTCCTTCCTCCTCACTCCTCCCTCCTCCCTCCTCCTCGCTCCTCTCCTTCCTCCTCACTCCTCCCTCCTCCCTCCTCCTCGCTCCTCTCCTTCCTCCTCACTCCTCCCTCCTCCCTCCTCCTCGCTCCTCTCCTTCCTCCTCACTCCTCACTCCTCCCTCCTCCTCGCTCCTCTCTCCTTCCTCCTCACTCCTCCCTCTTCCTCGCTCCTCTCTCCTTCCTCCTCACTCCTCCCTTCTCACTCCTCCCTCCTCCTCGCTCCTCTCTCCTTCCTCCTCACTCCTCCCTCCTCACTCCTCCCTCCTCCTCACTCCTCCCTCCTCACTCCTCCCTCCTCCTCACTCCTCCCTCCTCCTCGCTCCTCTCTCCTTCCTCCTCCCTCCTCACTCCTCCCTCCTCCTCGCTCCTCTCTCCTCCCTCCTCACTCCTCCCTCCTCCTCGCTCCTCTCTCCTTCCTCCTCACTCCTCACTCCTCCTCACTCCTCCCTCCTCCTCGCTCCTCTCTCCTTCCTCCTCACTCCTCCCTCCTCCTTGCTCCTCTCTCCTTCCTCCTCACTCCTCCCTCCTCCTCGCTCCTCTCTCCTTCCTCCTCACTCCTCCCTCCTCCTCACTCCTCTCTCCTTCCTCCTCCCTCCTCACTCCTCATTCCTCCCTCCTCCTCGCTCCCTCCTCCTCCCTCCTCACTCCTCCCTCCTCGCTCCTCTCTCCCTCCTCCTCGCTCCTCTCTCCTTCCTCCTCCCTCCTCCTCACTCCTCACTCCTCACTGTTCCCTCCCTCCTCCTCACTCCTCACTGTTCCCTCCTTACTCCTCACTCCTCCCTCCTCGCTCCTCAGTCCTCAGTCTAGTCTAGAATCTAAATAGACTAGCAGGCCGGATAGAGGCGTGGATTTAATTCTGTTCCATCAGTTGGTTAATTTTAATGTTTCGTGGTTGGCGTTATGAATGTGAGCGATGTAAGGAATCCCAAACCTTTATCGCGTGCAGCACCTCTTTACTTTATGCTGCTGTTACTCTTGAAGTTAATACACTCATAAACAATTCTTTGATACTCCATACCCGCTCATACTCCATACCCGCTCGTACCCGCTCATACTCCATACCCGCTCGTACCCGCTCATACTCCATACCCGCTCGTACCCGCTCATACTCCATACCCGCTCGTACCCGCTCATACTCCATACCCGCTCATACTCCATACCCGCTCGTACCCGCTGATACTCCATACCCGCTCATACTCCATACCCGCTCGTACCCGCTCATACTCCATACCCGCTCGTACCCGCTCATACTCCATACCCGCTCATACTCCATACCCGCTCGTACCCGCTG
>NC_071279.1:337500-340000 GCF_023375685.1 Ictalurus furcatus
GCGTTATTTTTAAAGACGGATCACGCAAACGCATCTTTGTCGCACCGCTACGTCGCTAACGATCAGAAGCTCCTGACGGTGAAACGCGTTTCCTGAACTCGTTGTAAAATCGCTCGTCGTGTGAAGAATTTAGCGCGGATAAGATGAGATGCAGCGACGGACGGGCGGAGGTTTCCGAGCCCCCTGAAACATGAAGTGAGCTCATGACGATGCCTTTCGGTCAGCGGGTTTATTCCGGGTGCGAGAGGACATTCTTTAGCGGCCAGATTTAGCTCTGAAGGGTGGGGGGTCTACTGGGAGGACTTGTTCAGGATCCTCACAGAGCGCTCAGACCTCTCAACTGAACACAGAGAAGACGGTGAGGCAGGAAGACGTTCTTCTGAAACGCGGAGGTTTAGAGGAACGTGGCGATGACGCGTGACGTGTAAGTCCACAGCGGTAGAAGGATCAGCTGTTCCGTGCTACGTGATCTGGAAATGTTGTTTTTTAACCTGCAGGGCTTGCTTTAAATAGAGTGCGTAGCTTTCCTAAACTGTGTCCTTACGTTCAGATTTTTATTGTTACGCTCACTCTGAACCAGGTCGAGGGACTAAAAGACCTTTCTGACCATTTAAACGCACCGTTCAGCAGCGTTCGTATTGTTAAAGGAAGTGATTAAGCCGGTTTCCTGAAGAGTCTTCTCGTATGCATCTGCCCTATTTGGACCGGGTTAGTTTCACATCGGGGAGTTGGGGTATTTAAATGAATTTATATTTCAGTCCTATAAGAATCCGTCATTACTACAGACTGCCCAGGTCTCCATTCGTCTGGAAAGGATATGCCGTCTTTAACGTATTTAAATAAATAAATAAATAAATAAATAATAGCCCTAGGTCAAGCGAATGCAATTTTTTTTCTAAAAACAAAACAGAGCAATAACACAGACAACCGGGAGTTTTAGGTAAACCCTAACCCTAAGTTATCTGCTTAGGACACCAATAGCTGACACATGTACTGTACGTGCTGTGGTCATGTGACCTACTAATGATGAAGCACAACTTGCCTACAAAAATAAATATGATATCCAACCGCCCGGATTGGAATCGGGGACAGCGTCAGCACAAAATGGTGGATCAGATATTGGGGGTGGGGTTTGGGGGGGGGTGGGGTTTGGGAAAAGGAAGTGGTAGCTCAGTGGTTAAGATTTTGGACTGCTGCTCAGAAGGTCGTAAGTTCAATCTCCTGCACTGTCGAGCTTCCACTCCTGGACCCTTGAGCAAGACCTTTAACCCTCAGATGCTCAGCTGTGTGAACGAGAAGGACGTCTGCCAAATGCCGTAAAAGTAAACAGAAAAGGATTTGGAAGTCGGATATGTGAAGGAGGTTGCTCGTCATTCTGTTCAGATTGTATTTATACTTTTGTAATAGTTCTTACATTTCACACGCGGGTGATTATCTTTTTATCACTTTTATTGATTATATACAAATAAATTAAAAGTATAACGCTTTTAAGCCTGCTGGACCTGAGTGACTGCCTGGCTCAGACCAACAGCGTATCATTGCTGGGGAAAGAGAATTCACCGCTCAGACAAAAGGGGGACTGGGGAGAGCGGGGGTGGAAGAGGGAAGGGAAAAAGAAAAGGAAGGAGAAGGAGCAAGAGAGGGAAGAGGAATGGTGGCGAGGATTTTTATTTAGCTTTTTTTTAAAAATGAAAAACAACTTGCTTAGTCGGGCAGTTTATAAGACCAATTCCATCTGCAACCCCCCCCCCTCGTGATCGTCCTTAACAACCGTGAGTGCTCGAATGCCTGTTGCCAGGTTACCATCTGACACAGTGTACGCGAGTGGCATGGAGAAGCACCGTCGCCTCGCGCCCGTCTCTAAATAATGAATCAGCGACGCTTTCTGAGCAGGGCGAAGGCGATGAATAGGCGAGTGTGATCAGGACCGAATCCACAGCACCGGGGCTTCTGAGGGAAGGGGAGGGGGGAGGAGGGGGGGTGGATAAGCCATGCAGCTCCAGCCTCCGACGCACTGCAAGTTGTCTGGCTTCATCCTGAACGAAAGATGCGCCGTGTCTTCAAAAATGGAAGTCCACCGGTACGTAGGTGTCGGATTTCTCTGCTCGGCTTTTCTCGCTGCGGGGCGTGTCGATCTGGTTAGCCTTAACGTAGCATAACGCGGCCACGAGACGTGTCCGTAAGCCGCAGGGGACCGAGGAACAGCAGCAGCAGCAGCGGCGTCATTCGTGTTTGTACGCGCTTACTGTCTTCATTACGGTTCGGTTCTCCCAGGTGAGTGTCCCTGAAGCTGAGGTGAGCCCCGGACGTTTTGCGTGTTGGGGAATTCAGTCGTCCGATATCGAGCAGGAATTCTCCGTCTGCTGACTTGATACACACTGCTATAGATTCCACATCTACATACTATCTATCCCTATACACAGAGATTCTCTGCACCGGGACTTTAACAGCAACGCCTGTATGCTCCTTCATCAGCTAGTCCAGTCACATCCACGTTCTG
>NC_071279.1:645000-830000 GCF_023375685.1 Ictalurus furcatus
TAAACCTTCAGATTCAGCCACGCAGAGGAGCGGTGCCGAAGCACAACCCACGTAAAGAAAAAACTCCACAAGTAACTTGCAATTTTATGTTTCAAACAGAGATGGCGATAGAGAGGTAAAAGTTCAGTACTGCAGCTTTAAATATCTTCCTAATACAATAAACCAAAACTGTGTTTACATTCATTCATATGACAGATGCCTCAATAACTTACAGTTAACTTACTCAAATAACTTACAGTTTGAGAGCACAGAGCTAAGCAGATGAGGGTTAAGGGCCTTGCTTAATGGCACAAAAGTGACTGTCTGATGGTCATGGAATTTGAACTCACAGTCTTCTGATCAAGAGCTCAGTAGCTCAGAACATTGACTAAGCCATCACTGCATAGGGCAAGTACTCACAAGTTTTCTTTGTAGTATATCAATTCCTTTTTTTCTTTATAGTAGGAGAAGGACTGAATGCTACATTAGCCAGTCGATATACATCTAAGAAGGTTACAGCTTGAAATTATATAGGCAGGACAGTAACATAGACATCATTCATATTTCTGGGTGTATGTGTGTAAACCTAGAAACACATGCTTGAAATCAACAAAAAATAGCTTGAAATGAAACTACACTGTCTAGAAATAGGCTTATTCATAATTTGTTTGCAGTATCAATAAGAGAAATATTTTGACTATATTCTATTTTAACTATATAAGATATTTCCATGTACTAACGACATTTTTGCAGTGTTTCTGCATTTCAGTCTGTGTAAATAAACGCATATATTCAACTATATTTCAAATTATAGATGATTTAAAAGCTGTCAGTACCATATAATATAAGCAGTCGCTACTTAAACCCATCTCTGATTCAATTAATGAGTAAGAAAACAGCATTATCTTTAGAGCAGTTCTCTGTAACAAATGTGTGTGTGTGTGTGTGTGTGTGTGTGTGTGTGTGGGTGTGTGTGTGGGTGGGTGTGTGTGTGTGTTCACAGCTACCCAGGGTCATCCCTATGGCCGCTGATCCTCTTCTTTGATCATGGCTGTTTCATCTTTTAGTGTGTGTATTACTGTGTGTTCAAAAGCTACATAGGAACAGGGGGAGTTCAACAAAGCACTGCAGCCAAGCATTGTGACTTAATGTGAGCATCTCAGCGTGATGTTATTTTTTCACACCTTGGTCTTTACCTTTATTTATTTATTTATTTATTTATTTTCCCCCCTAATAACACAGCAGAGACTTCCAGAAACTTTACAGAATGCTAAACTTCTCACAATAGCAATGCTAAAAACAACACTGGAACATTCAGTAGTGCTGGAAGTGTTCATGCTATAGTGAGAGAATACACTCACACAGTGTCTGGTCTGACACAGATAAGGAGGAAAATGTAATCAGACACAAGTAAGCAGACTGCCCACCTGGATAAAATTGCAAAAGACAAGCCAGAGCCATTAAGCAGAGAGGTTAGTCATTCCACACAACTAGGTAACTGCTGAAACATGACAGGAAGTGGCACTTCCTCTTGTAGCATCTCCCCACTAGGCTGAGTGCATCACTGATCCAACATTACTCTGTCACTCACTGCACACACACCACTGTTAGTTTTTAAAACGAGTTCCAAGTGTTATGTTATTTTCAGCTCATTTGGATTTCAATTTATTTTTTAGCTTTTCTCCTTTGTTTATATACAATCACCAGCCAATTTAATAGGAACACCAGTACACCTGCTCATTCATGCAATTATCCAGCCAGCCAATCATGTGGCAGTGGATAAAATCAGTTCTGTGGGTGGAAATGCCTTGTTGATGAGAATGGCCAGACTGGTTTGAACTGACTGGATGTTTACAGTAAGTCAAACAACTACTCGTTACACCCACTGTGAGCAGAAGAGCATCTCAGAATGTACAACAGGTCACTAGCTGAGACGCATGGGCTACAGACCACACTGGGTACCACCCGTGTCTACCAAGTACAGCAACTCACAGAAACAGAACATTTGAAGATTGTAAAAACACTGCCTGGTCTGTTTCCAAACTTCAATTGTCCAGTTTTGGTGAGCCTGTGCCCATTGTAGCCTCAGATTGATGATTTTCCTGAAATACTCAAACACATAAACAAGCCTGTCTGGCACCAACATCCACGTCAGAGTCAAAGTCACTGAGTTCACATTTCCCCCATTCTGATGTTTGATATGAACACTACCTGAAGCTCTTGACCTGTATCTGCATGATTTTTTGCATTACACTGTCGACACATGATTGGTTGGTTGGACGACTGCATGAATGAGCAGTTGTACAGGTATTCCTAATAAAGTGGTTGATCAGTGTGTGTTAGCAATGACACTGTCTGTGTCTGTACCTCCAAATGTCCATATTTGTACATGTGGACATGGCCTAAACTAGAAAAGGTTTGTTAAAATTAAAGATGAACCGTATCACTAAGGAAGACACTGGGGAACCGTTTTTGGAACTGTGTGTGACCTTTGGTTCTGTATCAGTTCGTGTGCGATGTGATGTGTAGCAGTCTCAACAGGAAATGTGTGTGGGACTAATCCCACTTGTACGATTATTATTTTTATTTGTACAGTATCTGTGTGCAATATTTCGTAATGAATGTATTTATTTCACATGATTTTTTTTATACATCATAATTTTCCTTCACCATGTTCATTTATTTTTAATATGTTGAAAACGTTCTGACACGATTTGTCTTTTTATCACAAAAACTTGCCATATATACAGCCAGGTCCATAAGTATTTGGACAGCGACGCAATTTTCGTAATTTTTCCCCTGTACACCGCCACAGTGGATTTTAAATGAAGCAATCAAGATGTGATTGAAGTGTAGACTTTCAGCTTGAATTCAATGGGCTTTAACAGAAATATTGCATTAACCGTTTAGGAATTGCAAGCCTTGAATTAAAGATGAAAGTCTAAACTTCAATCACATCTTGATTATATATACACTGTATACACACAGATATGTTTACACACGTATGCATGAATAAATAGAGGATTCTTCTTCCACAGAGGATGAAAATCCATCTTCCCAAGAAGAAGACAGCAATGTCAGAAGTATTTTGGAGAGCTTTTCAGAACAGTGGAACAAACCGGGCCTTTTCTCCAGATCATAGAGGAGGAAGTCACCACACCACAAGTTAGCAGACAGTATTCATGTGGATGCTGAACCATTCATGTGGTGGAAAAAAATGAATGCAAGTTCCCCCATGTAGCAAAAACTGCACAACGACACCTCTGTGTCCCAGGAACCTCTGTTGCGAGTGAGAGAATTTTCTCCACTGCCGGAGACATAGTAAGTGCAAACCGCTCTCGTCTTGCTGCAGAGAATGCTGACAGGCTTATCTTTTTACAGAAGAACCTCAAAATATAGCAATAGATAGCTGACCTGATATTGTTCTGACAGTGATATTGCACTTTACATTCTGAAAGGTTAATTTATGATTACTGAAGTAAAGGTATGTTTATGTGAAATGGTCAATTTATGTTTACATGTATGTTTATTTTTAAAATTTAGGAATATACATGTTCCCCAGTTTGTATATGGGCTACCAGCAGCTGAGCTGCCAGTGTTAATTTATATATATATTTATTTTATATTATACAATACACTAGGAATGTGTACAAGTGGATTTTTTTGCTTCTTTTAAGTAAAACAAAGAAAGAGTATTGCAATAAAAAAAAAAACAGTATTTGTTTCTCCTTAACCTCTTACTGTTCCTGTCGTATAGAAGTTCCTAAGTATAGAATAACAAAAAACACTCTGATTGATGTGCCAAGCCATCAGAACCAATCCGAACCGAAAACCGTGGTTAAAAAACTGAGGTATGTATTGAACCATGGGCTAACTGGATTGTTGCATCTCTACGATATACGCACGCAGAGGGTTAGGAGGTTATTTAAAAAAATTTTCCGTTACAGTTATAAATTACTGCATAAATTTTTTTTTATAAGTAACATACTCCAAGTATCACACCATGAAAGTAATGTAATCTGATCATTTTTGGATTACTTTAAGGTCATATATGTAAATAACGTCAAGAGATAAGCAATATGATCTATAATACTTTTATTTAGAGTTTATAACAAAAAGAGGACACCTTTATTTATTTATTTGTTTATTCTTTTTCTTTCTTTGGGGGGCGGCGGCGGCGGGGGGTTAATATCATTCAAAACAGTGTTACTATGAATGCAGACTTTAATACACTGAAGAAGACACACTATTAGCATCACATAAATATATATATAAATTCCTACATTCTTTTGAATATCCATGGAATAAAATAAAATATTAGATGCTACGAGTGTATCTTCTGCCATCATTTACACATTTGAATGACCATGTAATATGAAACAACATGATAACATGAAATTAAAAATGACCGTATATGGCCGTGGGCGTTGTTTCGGCTCAGGACAGATGTCATTTGCTGCTATTGTCAAGCAAATGTTTGATGTTGTACACAACAGCGCTTCACTTTCGCGCATTCGCTGAGAGAAGGCTAACGGTTGACAGGCAGGAATTTGGCCAATAGTTGCTGCAAGCCTTTTATAATCAACCAATTGGTGTGATGAATTACAGAGCGGGGTTAAACAATGCAAACATGTGCACACATGATGCAGTATTAGACCATAAGCACATCATAATGAAACTAAAGCTGAGTCCCAGACATTTACATAAATTTAGAAATCCTGGCCAGACACTTTTTTAAGATCTGAATGTCCGGGAAAAAGAGGACGTATGGTCAGCCTAACATAAACATTTCAGAGAACAATGTGTGCTAATATCTACGAAATTAACTTTGCACAAAATTTATTTGCACATGCAGCAGGAGGTTGCTCATGTGAGCAAAGACTGGAAAGAGAGAACCAGAAATATAATCAAGTAGCTGTCTATATTGTGTGTAAACTATGTCAAAAGATGGATTTAAATAAAAAAAATTATTTATTCAATGTAATTCTGACAGTATTCCCATTTTTACCATATGTACCTGTTATCTGATTACTTTGTTTTTTGACATAACTGTAATGGATTACAGTTACCAGTTTTTTGTATTCTTATTACGTAACGCTGTTACATGTATTCCGTTACTCCCCAAGCCTGAGCACGAGGTAAACAACAATGAAATGCATTGAATATCACATGAGATCATATATCTGATTATTGAAAGATGCCAATTTATGGCTGATGAAAGTAAACCCATCATTTGGTGTAGTATGTTCATAAATAAGGTCGTTCCATTAGAAGGAAAGGATTTGGATGCTTTAGAGCAGAACACACAGTGCCTGGCACCCCATAATTCCTCACGACTAAATGGGTTCGTTTGCTGAAAGGCCAGTACAAGCCAGTTCCTGCCACCCATGTAGCATAAATCACCAAGAAATCACAGGCAAGGACACGGAGACTTTGGCGAATGGACAAATCTTCCATGACCATTTAATTTGAAGCCTGGATGTGGATATCCACACACACACACACACACACACACACACACACACACACACACATACTCCTCCTACTGGGCTGGAAGCACTTTATTGGCTGCAGATAGAACAGGATCAAAAGGAGCTTGAAAAAGTAATGGTACTGCTCTCCAGTTAGTGAGAAGAAGCTAATCCACATAATTTTATAGTTTGGCCACTTTGAAAAAAAAATTGGTGGTGGATTGATGGTGAGGAACAACTGTACAATATACTAAATACAATGACAATTTATTAAATGTAAATATAAATAGATAATATAAATAAAAACTGTGTTGTTCTGTATATAAAATGCCATCTCTATTTGTCCTGCCATTTCCAGCTTGGGCTTCTTCTAACAGCACAAAGAGAAAACGCAAGAGATAAAGATATAAAAACATCCGGTTTAACCCTGTCCCCTGAAATGGGAATGAGACGTTGCCTGAGCTTCACGCTGTGGGAAGTGCCTTCGCGTGACCGGTATCTGAAGTCTGTGTGAAATCATGCCTATGTATAGGCCTGCCATGGTCAGGTGACGTGGCAATTACACATGTTGTGTAACTATAAAAATGATACCTGTGAACCATGTCCTCAGCCTCTATTATCTGAAGTGAAGACGCAATTCACAGGCATGCCCCAGTATGACAAAGGTATGTAATGTCTTGTTCCATTCTCGGGGAACAGGGTTACATGCATAAGCCAGACGTTCCCTTTCAAAGGGAACTCAACGTTGCGTGAGCTTAACACTGTGGGAACAAGAATACATAGTTCATCATACTGAGGGTATGGCCTGTTCAAAAAGATCCGAGCCTGAGGGTCACTGCAAGACACTCGAGCCTGGGGTGGAATGCATTTCTAAACTGTAATATCGAATGAATTTGAGCGGCATAGACCCACAGCACACATATCCTGTAAGGGAACCCTTTGGATTAAGCCTTCAAGGAGGTGACCCCCCTAGTGGAATGAGCCCTCATAAGCGATAGAGGTTGATTCCACTATCCAATTAGAGATGTGCTAGTTTCGACACAGCATCACCTCTACTGTCACCATCAAAGTAGACCAGCAACTGCTCCGACTTACGCCACTGGCTGGAACGGTGGACGTAAGTACAGAGAGCCCTTACTGGATACAGAAGGCGCAATTTCTCTTGTTCCGATGTAAGGAATGGAGGAGGGCAAAAAGCCTGCAACACCACTGGCTGGGCAGCAGCCTTAGGTTCTTTAGGAATATAATCCGGCCTAGGATATAGGAAGGCCTTGGCTAATCCAGGGGCAAAGTCAAGACAAGAAGGGGCAACAGAGAAAGCTTGTAGAGCGCCTTACTCGCTTAAGAGATATCAGGGCCAGCAGAAGAGCTACCTTTAGAGTCAGAATCTTCTCTGAGGCTGATTCTAAGAGTGACTCACACATAAACCTTGATGTTAGAGGATGTTGCCCCACAAAGGCTCCATCAATAGGGGTGTGGCTGGCTGACATGGCAGCCAAGTATACCCTGATTGTAGAAGGAGCCAACCCTGCTGAGAAACGTCCCTCTAAGAACTCCAGGACTGTAGCTATTGCGCAGTTCCTCACACCACAAGACAAAAAGTCACCACTTGAGCACATACAATTTTCTTGTGTTCAACATGGTCTCTACAACCTCGGTTAACAGCTGGTGCCCCTCAGGGGACAGACCCCAGTTTAGCTGTAAAAACCTCCCTCCCTCAGAGAATGGGGTACATGTTCTATGGCCCCTTTTTCCAAGAGGGATCTTACTTCCTGCACTAACGTCAGTCTCTGCTCTGTGCTGAATTCTATGGTGAGCACACCTCTGAACCAGTGGGGTCGAGTTCTGAACTGGACCTGGTAACCCTTTTCAATGGTTGACAGAACCCATGGAGACACATTTGGCAGTAGTTTCCATGCTGCCAGATGTTCTTTTAATGAAGTTAACTCTTCCACATTCCACCACACCCGCCTTCTGTGCCTCCCTCACACCAACTCGAAACGACAGGGAAGGAACTGGCTGAATGCCGCCGTTTACTGTTTCGCCTTGTGAAACCTGTCGACAATAGCATTAATTGTGCAGCTGAACAGGCCAGAAGGTTCAACAGGTGTGTCCAGCAGGGAGACCTTATCCTATTCCCCCTTCCCTGAGAGGTTGAGCCATAAGTGCCTCTCTGTCGCAACCAATCTACCCATAGGACAGCCGATATGATCATTTGCTTGGTCGCCCGAAGAAACAAATCCGTGATGCGGCAAAGCTCCGCCACTGCCAATTCCATCCCTGCTGTCGAGCTCACTCAGCAGGTCTGCTTGGTAGGCCTGCAACACTGTCATTATATGCAGTGACCCACAAGCAAGACCCGCTGCCGCATAGGCTTTGCCAACCAATGCCTAGGTGGCCTTACACAGCTTGGATGGCAAAGCTGGCCCCCCTAAATTTCTTGCCGTTAATGGAGAGAGGTAGTTCACAAGCACCTCCTCCACCTTGTGCTGTTCATTCCCCACAATGGCCGAATAATTAGACATTGTGAGGTTATAAATACAGCGTGTATGGTTTTTCCTAGAAGCATGATATTTCATCACGCACTTCTGGAAAAAAGGGGAGTTTTCTGTGGTGTGAGGGAGCTTTATATTCACTGGGGAGATTTATATTCATCCAGCTACGAGCCACTTCCTCTTCCCCAGGCCAGTCTAGATTAAGCTTCTCTACAGCCCTAGTAATCACTTCAAGCAGCTCTTTATATACTTGAGAGGTGCTGTCCATTTTTGGTGCAATGGATCCCCCCTCTGGCTCCTTAGACTCAGAGAGGGTGGGTTGGCTTTGCATACTGGAAGGGGGAGTCGCAACATGAGCTCCAAAATCTGGTGGAGAGCCGGACCCAGAAGACAGAACAAGAGATAGAGCCATGGTTGTCTCCGGCTCCTCTTCCAGATCCCTACGGTATCCCGAGGACTTGAGCCGGCTGGCTGCCTCGGCAGTGGCCGGCCCAGATCCGTGAGGCTCTGAAACCCAACTCCCTTCGGCTGAGAAGAGAGATCGAGCCATGAGTGGAGCTGCCTGATTGTAAAGCGCTTACAATGTACACAATAGGCGTGATGCACACCGGTCCTGCATAAGGGAGCTTCCCACAGCATGAAGCTCACCCAACACTGAGTTTCCTTTCAAAGGGAACTCCACTTTCTTCATGTCCTCAATAAACAGGGATGGCTGATTATCATAATTACCAAATCAGTACTCGTTAAGTGGCAAGTAGTGCAAGACAATTAATACAACACAGATCATGCTATAATGGAGGATGAGGGAAAGCAAGAGATAACAGAGGGACAAATTTCTCATTCATTCACTATCAGTAACCACTTTATCCTGGTCAGGGTTGCAGTGGATCTGAAACCTATTCTGGGAACACTGGGTGTAAAGTGGGAATACACCCTGGATAGAACACCAGTCCATCGCAGAGGCCCCATACACATACTCGTTCACACCTAGAGGAAATTTATTTTAGCCAATCCACCTTCTGGCTTGTTATTATGAGAAGAACACTGGAGAACCCAGAGGAAACCCACACAGACACAGGGAGAACTTGCACAGAAACTCTGCATAGACAGTAACCTGAGCTTAGGATTAAACAGGAGACCCTGGGGCTTTGATGTGGCAATGCGACCCACTGCACCACCATACTGTCTGGATAGATTTCTGTCATTAGTAAATAAATTTAACTGAATAAACTTATCCCTAGGAGGATGACTATCTTTCTGGCCATATCAACCATCATAATTATGTCATCATTATCATCAAAGACATAACATACATCAAATGCCTCTCAATATCTTCCAAAAATTATGCCCAATTTATATCACCTCTGGTCACAGGCTTTCTGTCATCAACAAAGATCACATTCGTGTGCCTGAGCTCAGAACTGCAGGGTCATTAGCATCTCATCTCTTCAAGAGAGGCTTTAAAGACTCAGCTGCAGATCTTCCATGATGCTCCTCTGCTGCCTGATAGTATTGCTTGGGAGTGAGCGCTTTTGTGCTAAAATAGAAAAATGTTAAAAAAGCCCCATAAAGCATGTGAGCCATGAAAAAAGTTGCTGTGAGACGTGTTAAGCTGCTCCGAAATGTCACTGAACTTATGGAGAACTGGATTAGAGGAGAGTACTCGGCAGCCCCACATGTTAGATAGCGTGTGCTCATAACTCCTCTCGCCAGGGAGCATCTATAAAAATCCAAGCCAAATTGAAAATATAAAATATTGAATCTCCAATAGGAATTAGTAATATGCTGACACTGTTTACTAAAAATATAACCTAAAGAACTCAAATTCTGCTTCAGTGTAAGTTTCTGCTTCCAACACCAATAGTTATGTTGGTTAATAGGAGTTTGGTTTTAATAATTGGATTAGATAAAGAAGAGGATGAAGACTGCCAGTATTATACTGTTCATGTATAGTGAAATGCTTCTCTTTGCACATCCTAGCTCGTTGAAATGTAGTGTTAGGGAGCAGGATCAGCTATGAGACAGCACTGCTAGGGCAGAGACGATTAACAGTGGCAGCTTGGAACTGTCGGGGCTTGAACTTTGAAACAGTAACACAGATCCTTTAAAAACTGAGTCACCACTAACACCACTGACATCAAGACAAGTTCCTGGAAAACGCACATCCAGATTTTTGCCTTCAGGGAAGTGGAGGCTCAGTGGTTAAGGCTTTGCGTTACTGATCTGGAGCTTGTATTTCTAAGCCCCAGCACTGGCAAGCTACCACTGTTGGGCCCTTCAGTATGGCTCTTAACCCTATCTGCTCCAGGGGTGGTGTATCATGGCTGACCCTGTGCTCTGACCCCAACTTTCTAACAAGCTGGGAAGAAAACAATTTCACTGTGCTATAATCTATATGTGACAAATAAAGTCTTCTTCTGAAGTGTCTCTCGGTGGCCCTCAATATCAGCAAACTTTCTGTGCTTAGGAAATTTTCATAGTTTTTGTGATCAGTAATGTGTCTGGGGGGTTGGTGATCACATTAGGCATGTGGGCCATCAATATTTAGTCAAATCTGACTTTCATATTAGTAACATGAAAAGGTAACAAACACTGCAAAAAATACCTGCGTCCATCTATTTATCAAGATGCACACTGTAAAAAGTGCATGATTCCATCTCAATAAATTTGTACATATAAACATGCATTTGTATTATAATTGACAAGCCCAGACTTGTGTAAATTAATTACATATAGTTACTATGTGTAAATTGATTACACAACAGTTCCAGCATGCAGAACATTGATTCAGTGTCAGTTATTATTATTATTATTATTATTATTATTATTATGTGGTAATGACGCTCTTATGGCCAAGTGTAACACAGAGGGAAAAGATTTCCTAAAGAACCCACTGTATGTATTTGAGCCAAATTTGGTGTGTATACATATAATATAATAAATAACTTGTTTACAAAGAATGTAAGTTTAGTCTATAAATGACAAGATGTATGACAATTTAAATGTATAACAAATTTAGATCTCATTTAGGCTTGGCGGGTTGATGTCAAAAATAATATTAACTCAGCACATTTTACTTTAATGTTATATTTTCATGCATTGTCTTGTGAATCAAGAGTGAAGTATTCATTTTCCTGTTTTCCTATCTACTCAGTCAAATAGTCTAGTTAACTTAATTGATTTTCATCCATACTATTATAACTGGACCTAAACAATTTATAACTCAGAACTGTAGTCATTCACAAATCATATTACATTCGGCTGCACATTAAGAGAAAGGTAAAGCACTCGCAGGCTGGAATATTGTTGAAAGCCAATGACTGGATAAATTCAAGTGTTGACAAGTTCGACGACCATTAAATTCATTTTTCATCAGTGAATGGCTGTCATTAAAGTTACATTTACATACAAGTTACTATTATTAAAAATAATCATGCTTTATTTTCCCTCAGGTTGGACTGGGTTCAGACGGACTTCTGTTGTAATACCATATAGCTCAGACACAATATCCCTGGGTCCCTGGCTGTGTTTCAAAATTTCCGCCACGATTAGGGCTTCAATTAAAATCTTCAAAATAAATCAAAATTAAAATATTCGCTCGTCATGCGGGTTTACAGGATGTGTCCACTTACATTTTGCCAAACTGCATCCCATTCATCAATAGAGTACTCTGACAGATCTGCACAGCACAATCTGGCTTGCTGTTCAGCGGGAAAAAAATAAACTTTATGCAAATGAGTGCAGCCAATCAGGCGATGGCTTCACAGAAGGGAAGACTGCTAAATCAATATAATCAAATCCATGTAAATGTCATACAAATGACAGTTTAATAAATCTATGAACTGCTCATTTTAGTACGACACAAATGTTGATGCTAATACACTTGGATACTAAATCTACTGAAACCATGTGGAATTTGATCTGTATGGGCACTCTCTCGCTCAGCACCAGCACATCTGAAAATGTTAATAATCAAAATGCCCACAATGTCTCATTTCCAGTGTTACTGTACAAGGCTACATGCTAGCTAGGTAAATTGTTAACCACAGCCGTTAGGTCGCTTGTGCTCAGTGTGTGTATTTCCACTGTGGTGCTGCCTGCATGACTGAGTGGAGTGTACTCGCCACACTGCACTCATTTATCAGCAGTGACAGTAAACTTGTTTGGGTTATTGAGTGAAAGAAAACACACTTCTTTTTCTCTATTTTCTGCTTGAAATCACTCGTCTTCTACCTGCCTGCTGCCTCTGTAGTGCCCTCTTGAAGAGTTAATAGCCTTTAATTGGGGATTAATTGTGAATGCAGAGGTGACACAACTTCTGATTGTGAGTGCAATTATCCACACTGGATTAGAATGCACAGAGCGCGCGCACACACACACACACACACACACACACACACACACACACACACAATGTGGTAACATTTTAGCAACTGCTCCACATGGGACCCTATATTCATTGGAGTGTATAATAATAATAATAATCATAATCATAATCATAATAATCATAATAATCATAATAATAATAATAATTTAATAATATTATTAACAATTGCTAGACCCAATTTATCCATCACCGGTCTATCCTTCTTTCCACCACCCACTCATATCTTTCATCCATCCATCAATCTGTAATTTACACATTCATCATATGGACCTTTCATCCCATTTATCAACCCTCTACCAGTCTATTATCCATCCATCTAATCATTCTAATCATTGTCTGTATCCATGTAGACAGACAGACAGACAGACAGACAGACAGACAGACGTAAACTTTACTGATACATCGATAGACAGACACCTGCTGTTTTGTATCACTGATGAATCTTGGAGCACAGTGTCAGGTATTCAGGACAACAGGTCTTTAGGGAGGGATACCACACACACACACACACACACACACACACACACACACACAGTAAAAGTATAATATGATCTATACATTACACTTTAACAATCTTTTTTACCTCACATTATTTCTGTTTTGTTTTTTTAGAAAAGCTAATTTTGATAAGACCTGTAAACACCGTCCATTGAATTTATTTTAACAGCATGCTTGCAACAAACATGCACTCTGTGTGTGTGTGTGTGTGTGTGTGTGTGTGTGTGTATAATGAGGGGTACAGTTAAACAAATGTCGAACCAACCTGCTGGTCTGTCTCTATGAATAAATATTTAAAGTTTGAGGGCCCCTGCACACGCGCACACACACACACACACACACACACACACACACACACACACACACACACACACAGCATGTTTGTTGCATGCATGCTGTTAAAATAAATTCCAAAACTCAAGGACTTGCCAAAATAATTACATCACGATATCGGGTGCATCATACACCAGGGCTGTGCGTTTTTATCCGTAAAGGGCCAGTGTGGCTTCAGGTTTTTATTCCAATCAAACAAGAACCACGAGTAAAAGTTAATTCAACTGGCCCTTTGCATATAAGATCATACAACCCCGTAACACGCTTTTACAATAGAGCAATCCGAGACCTCCCTGTAACCATGGAAATGGAACTGAACATTGACCTTGGTCCAGCAGTCTCTGGGGAAAACACTGTACCATGACTGCAACAGTACAGCAGGGCTTGCTATATATGTTGCAAGCTGACGGGCAATATTTCTATTGAGATGACAAACATCTCAAATGAGTGCCATTAATGATACTCTCTCAGAGGATAATCTGAGCTTCTTTCAGTCTTTCTTTTTCATAAAACTGCAAAACCATGCTAACACATGGGATGCCTGGTGCTTTCACAGAGTACTGATAAATCATTGATCTTATCTGGCTGGGTTTTCAAAAAAAAAAATCAAAAACGAGAGGCAAAACTTATTTTTACTCATCTGATAAGCATTACATAACCTTTTCATTCGGAGACTAGAGATTCGGGGGGTTTCCACCCAGAGGCTCTCATCGCTGTGATATCGCAGTGTCAATCAACTCCTAAGGCACACTAAGTCCTGGGAAGGTCGCTTGCACTAGCAGATAAGACTTTTATAAGTGGGAGAAAAACTTATTTGCCTGGAGAAGATCGATGAACCTCGCAGTGTGCTTTGTGATGCCTGGCTGCTCGTTAAGATTGTTTGTTTATGTTCAGCAAGAAGCTCAACAGGGAGGGATACAACAATGGCAACATATAGTTAAAAGTAGATTTGTTATCCTATAAAATACAGAAATTACCATTAGAAGCATACTGTTGTAATGAGTATGAGGAAACCCACCAGTGATATTACCAGAGTGTGATATTACTCCACTGGAGTCCGCAGAGTAAAAAAAAACTGATGTTTGCATAAGAGCAGTATAATAAATGTGCTTAAAAGCTGAAAAATGTGAGCTTACAGAGCAGGCAGAATAATTCACTAAGGAAAGGAAAACGAAACAATTCCAAGTGGTTAAGATCCCAGAAATATACACCGATCAGCTGTAACATTAAACGGTTTAAGGAACATGACAAAAGGTCTTGACTTGGCCTAACAAATTCCAAATTCCAGTGTTGGACAAACAAGTCTGATCTATAGATGTCCAACTTCACAACTTACAGAACTTAGGGAACTTGCTGCTAAGTTTTTGGTACCAGGTACCACAGCACACCTTCAGAGGTCTTGTGGAGTCGATGCCTCGATGGGTCAGATCTGTTCCAGCAACACAAAGGGGACCAACACAGTATTAGACCGGTGGTTTTAATGCTATGGCTGATTGGTGTAGTATTGTAGCGTCTCTGTACCTCAGGTTTGAACACCTGTGAGCCCCTGCCCATTATTTTGAAGTTCAGGGTCTGTGCTTTGTTAAATTAAGTGTTTATTGTTAGTGTAGGAATGTTAGTTTGTCTGTGCCAGCACACTGTTTTATATTCGTTTGTGTCTTTCTTCCAGTAGAATCTCAGGGCGGCTGTGGATCAGGTGGTAGAGCGGGTCGTCCACTAATCGTAGGGTTGGCGGTTCGATTCCCGGCCCACGTGACTCCACATGCCGAAGTGTCCTTGGGCAAGACACTGAACCCCGAGTTGCTCCGGATGGCAAGTTAGCACCTTGCATGGCAGCTCTGCTACCGTTGGTGTGAATGGGTGAATGAGACACAGTGAAAAGTGCTTTGGATAAAAGCGCTATATAAGTGCACCATTAAAGGAACTGTTATTTGTTCCCAGTTGCCCTGGCTAGTTCATTTCTACAGCTAACCACAAAGCCTGTTGTTGTTCCGCCAATAAAAGAGCAGGTGCAGTGTTTTAATGATGCTTCCTGGTCAACCTTCATCCTTGCTGACACAACAGTAGAAAATGACATATAAAAAACCTGAGTGCTCCTGAAAACCTGAAAACCTGAGTGCTATTTTAAACCTCAAGCAAATTCTGAATAAATAAACAAAAGGAAAAACAAGACAGAAATGTGATGAAACACTTCGTAAACACCAACAGAATATGCTGATGCCATCAATCTGGGAAATGTTTGGCTGGGCGTGGCTACTCTTCTCATGAGCATACACGATTGACATCCTTCTGTCCATGACTCCCAGCCTGTTTGTTCTATTACAGCAGGAATAAACATAATGGCACATGCGGTGAGAATCCCTATTATCAACCTGGCCATTACTGATCACAGTAGGCTAGCTTGCATTCACCTTTTAGCTGTTTTTTTTTTTTTGCTTGTTAGTATTTTGTATGGTATCACTCACTGAGCTTTAGGTTATTAGCTTGCTTTCGTGGCTATCTATCTTTCCTTGTTAGTTAGCTTTCGATTTCTAGATAACTAGATCTGCTTTGACCTGAGAGTCTTCCTTTGCCTGGTTAATTTTCTCTCACTAGTAAGCTTTTACTTTCACTTGCTGGATCGGCTTTAGTTTTCAATTTTACTTTCACCTTCATTTCACCTTCTCATCTATAGTTTGCTTTCAGCCTAGGTGAAAACTATGTATACTGCACTTAAGACCATCCGAAGGAGAGAAATTTCGGTGCATTGTCATGTAGACATGAAAATTCAGCTGAAATTTGTGCTTTGTACTGCAGGTTGCACCCACAAGACTAACCTCATTTAAATCTTCTTGGGTTTAGCTTCACCCAGGCTAAATATGTAGGTAACACTATTTTGTAGATTATATTTCTCCATTTTTAGTCAATATGAATGCATTGTATGGGTGTGATATCAGTGAAGAGTGCTGGGGTTTGTTTGACAAGTGTCAATAGCTGTAGAATGAATACAAATCAGCACTCAGTAGTGGTCTCAGAGTCAGCAGTGTGTTTGCAGTAGGAGTGTTGGGGAGAGCATGGAGAGGTCAGGGAAGTGTGATTGTGTTGTCGCAGCGAGGAAGAAGAGTTATGAGGGTTGCACATTCTATGACATATATACGATAACGCATAAAACTACACTGCAATCCCAAGGCTCAATTCCACTGAGAAAGCAGTCAGCATGAAGTGCAGTGCACAAGTGCAATGTCCACTCACTGGACCAGGGCCATTCAGTTCGAGGCCTGTGTACAAGATCTGACCCTTGAGTATGTTGTTTTTAATCAGCTAATTAAATGTAAGATTTTGTATGCATTAATTTTCATCCTGAAGGTGACACTCACTCATCCCCCATTCATTTTCAATAAGAGGCAGCTGGTAAAGCAACACTGTCAGGTGGCAGAGACAGGTGCAGGTAAAAGACTTTTTATTTCTACAACACTCAAACAGATCCACATCGTGAAGCAAAGTCGAAGTCGGTATAAACAGGTTGGTTTCTCATCAAATAACCAACAAACCAGAAACTCACTGTTGGTCTAGTGTAGCCGTTTTCTGCTTTCCTGACCACTACTCCTGGTGCTACCTTATTCAGTCCATACAGAGGAGGTTTTAGGGCGCACGGTGGCTTAGTGCCTTGCACGTTCACCTCACACCTCCAGGGTCGGGGGTTCGATTCCCACCGTGGCCCTGTGTGTGCGGAGTTTGCATGTTCTCCCCGTGCTGCGGGGGTTTCCTCCGGTTTCCTCCACCAGTCCAAAGACATGCATGGTAGGCTGATTGGCGTGTTCAAAGTGTCCGTAGTGTATGAATGTGAGTGTGTATGTGATTGTGCTCTGCGATGGATTGGCACCCTGTCCAGGGTGTACCCTGCCTTGTGCCCCATGCTCCCTGGGATAGACTCCAGGTTCCCCGTGACCCTGAAGGAAGGATAAGCGGTATAGAAGATGGATGGATGGATGCTGCAGACAAAAATGCTTGATTTTCAGAAATGCAGGTTTTTTCAAGTTGTTTTTTTTTTCCAGAAAACGACGTGAATTGGTGAAATTGCAAATGCACAAAATAGTTTTGCACGGTCTTTTGCAGTGGTGTTTGTTGGTAAATGACACCTTTTAGCTGTACTCATGTTTGACGCACGCGAATCGAAGAAGGCTTTGCCCGAATGTGCGTTGTGATGACGTCACATGGTGCGTCTCGGCCCAAACCTGTAGAAAACCTGCAGTCATTTTTAAAAAATTGTAAGATCCTCCTAATATCGCAAAGTTTGCTTGATTTTACATTCATTTCTGTGATTGCAAAATCTCTATTTCTCTAATCACTCTCTCTATTTGCTGTCCTTCCACCCTTGCTGGCCACTGAGTAATGAGCAGAGCCATCTCTCCCACAGCAATTACCCATAATTATCCTCAGCTCTTCTGCATATGCTTGGCAATGTGCTGCAGCACAGCGATTCCTGAGGCTTAAGTACTGCAGAGTCTCTCAAACAGTGGACACGTACAGCGGAGATGATAGAGAATAAATGAGGGATCATATCCGACACCATAAACAGCTCTAATAAGAGGAAGCACGAGAGAGCACCCGAGTGACACTCAGATGTTTTTATAACACTTATGCGTGTACATTTGTGGATGCATTTGTTCACATTCAACCCTGGAATGAATATCTACATTAGGCACCCTATTTGTTCAGTGCAAACTTTGTTATAGTGTTTTATTTTATGATTTCTACATTATCGAATCAGTAAAAAAAAAAAAAAACATTTTGAATTCCCAAACATTACTTTCCCTGCACAAAATGAAATGCTACAGAAAAAATGTTTGTATGTCTGTAAAGAAAGCGGCGTATTATGTAAGAGACCACTTAATAATGATGGCTGCTGGGTTTTGCTGCAAAAATCAGAAGCGAGTGCGACAGTCAAAATCTCCATAAGAAATGTGGCTGGTTCTGCAAGATACTCAATAACACTTACAGCTCATTTCCTTATAAAACTGCACTAATTCTACCGGAGACTACTTTTACATCACACCAAATATTGCCACTGTTTCATTTAATACTGTTTACTGATCTGTATAGTATTTTTCTTTAAATGGAGAAACATTTCATCGAATTATTTTTGAAGACATCTTTGCTCCACAGCATTTCTCTTTGCATGTATCCAAGCATTGGGCCTAGTCAATACAAGAGTTTACAATGTCCTGAAAAACCCCCCAAAACATTGCCATCACCATAACACAGCTCGTTCTTATGAAGCATCTAATCATTTTTTTAAATATTATAAGTGTTTATTTATAATTAATATTTTTGAAAACTGACAAGTCTAAGAATTTATTAAACTGTGCAATTCTGAAACGTTGACCTTCGGGTTCATCTTTGCTTCCCTCAACATCCTCCTCAAAGCGGACCCAAGAAACGGGTCAAAAGCAACAGTGAAGTTTCTGGAGACCGGAGACAGAACAATACAATTCTTTCCAAGACAAATCTGTTTGTTTCTTATGGGAATTTGTGTTAGAGGGAAGGTACATATTTAGTTTTTCCCAATGCATATATGAACATGTTTATATTAGTATATGTGTTTATATTTGAATATTCATAGGTTTATATATATATATATATATATATATATATATATATATATATTTAGATTTGTGTATATACATCGTTTTAACACTCATTTGGCTATCTAGCTCAGTCTCGCTTCCTTGACAGCACTGCCCCACTTTCGGGTGTTTATAGGTATGAAAAGTGGTTTACTAACAGTCAATGACAAAGTTACGTAACTCAAATGTATTATTATTAAGCACAGTGTGCATGAGTGTGTCTGATTGTGGGTGTGTTTGAAAAGCATACATAAGGGAAGCCCACTCTTTTTTGTCCCAGGATGAATAGCACATGCAGAAGAGCGAGTGTTCCTCCGTGTTCTGCCACCCACTCTCTTTAACTGCTTGCAGGGCGACTCAAATTACAGTTGGCAAGGATTAGGAAGCACTGCACATTTTAGCACCAAGGAAAACAGTAGCTAGGAGAGAGGAGTGAAGAAACCCACACACTCTGCTCAGGGCTTCAAATAAACTAATCCCTTTTAGACGAAGACCGGGCGTAAAAAGAGCGACGACGGCAAAATGAAAGCTTTTCGAATGACACACTCATTATGACAAACTCATAATCAAACCAACACACAAACTTTACTAAATTGGTTAGGCTTCAGTTAGTGTCGATGTTTAATTCCTCGCTGAGAAATTTAGAAAGAATGCTGAGTGCTGAGTATAGGAAAAAGCAGCATTTCTGGCAGTGTTTTCATTTCAAGCAATCAGTGCTAGCTAGGATAATTTGTTTGGCTTATGTCCCAAACCCCATCTTATTGCACTAAATAGTCAGTAATAGGACACTATCAATACAGTGACACTGATACATCATAGAGCTGTCGAATTCTTTTAAACGTTTACATGAACAGTTTCATTCCTTAAATGGTTCAGTATGCAAACATTCAAATATTTAGCCTCTAATGTTATACTGCCACAGACAGAGCGAACATTAGGAGTAGCGCTATCGTATGCGTCCATATTACACATTCAGAATGATTCCAATTTTCACCATGGAAGATGAAAGGAACGAAAAGCACTATAAACGTAGGCTATAATAACACAAGTTTAAGTTGCAGATACATTTTTTGTTCATTTACACACAGCAATGCTTTTGCGTTGATATTTAGAATGATTTTACGTTTCTTTATGCAGCCACCCGAGCGTGGTTTTCACGCAAATGTGATTTTCAAGTAATCTTCACAGTAAAATGAATTTTTTTTTTTTCTTCAAAAAGACGCTTCAAAACATAGCGAGGTCAACTTTTCACAGACGACAGGAGGTGGCAGGAGGAGATCGTCCGTCAGCCTTAGTTGGCACTACTTCTTTAATACTGACAGTCTGAAATGGAATATGGATTTAAAGAATGTACTGAAAAGGGACATTTTGGGTTGGACGGTTATCACACCCTGAACTTTTCACACTGTTCCACCACTTATGCTGAAATAAACCCTCAGAGTTACTTATTTTTAGCACAAAGAAGGTACTTCCTACTGTGAGGAAGAGAAAAAAGCTTTCACACAGTACGGCAACGCAAAACAAAGGAACGAACGGGAAGGAACGATAGAGAAAGGAATGTTCTGCATGCTTTTCCACATTGAAACAAGCAAGTCAGAGACATGAATACAAAACAGGCACAGGTTGAGACTCAGCCAGTCAACTCGGCTCAGTCGCATCCTACACTTTCCCCATGACCTGATTATCAATTGAAGGAAAGTAGGTCAGGCAGGTGCCATCCAGTACATCTTTAAAAAGGCATCAGTGATTCAACACTCTGCTTGAATCTGTTAATGATTCACGTATATGATGTACATTATGGCAATGGTACTGGACCTGTGTTAAAATCTTTAAATAGTTTCTGTATGATTTTACTAAACAGTGGGAAATTTTCCAGCCTATAAACACTGTGTGTACTGTAAGTGTTAATTCATCAGGACAAAGCTCTACAGTACCCTGAAGGGGAAGGGCACAGTCTACACTTTACACAGTGAAGAGAATTTAAAAGAAGAATAAAGGAGGCCCTCTTGGACAAACTGCACAGATACTTATCCATCCGTCCATACATCCATCCATCCGTCCATACATCCATCCATCCATCTATACATTCATCCATACATCTATACATCCACCCATCCATCCATCCATCCATCCATCCATCTATACATCCACCCATCCATCCATCCATCCATCCATCCATCCATCTATACATTCATCCATCCATCCATCCATCCATCCATCCATCTATCTATACATCCATCCATCTA
The DNA here is from genome assembly GCF_023375685.1 of Ictalurus furcatus. NCBI lineage: Eukaryota > Metazoa > Chordata > Actinopteri > Siluriformes > Ictaluridae > Ictalurus > Ictalurus furcatus. The sequence continues at coordinate 666,016 of NC_071279.1, forward strand.
TACATTCATCCATCCATCCATACATCCATCCATCCATCCATCCATCTATACATTCATCCATCCATCCATCCATTAATCTATCCATCCATCTATACATCCATTCATCTATACATTCATCCACCCATCCATCCATACATCCATCCATCAATCTATCCATCCATCCATCCATCCATCCAAACATCCATCCATCTATACATCCATCCATCCATCCATTAATGTATCCATCCATCCATCCATACATCCATCCATCCATACATCCATTAATCTATCCATCCATCCATCCATCCATCTATACATCCATCCATACATCCATTAATCTATCCATCCATCCATCCATCCATCTATACATCCATCCATACATCCATTAATCTATCCATCCATCCATCCATCCATCCATCTATACATCCATCCATCCGTCCATACATCCATTAATCTATCCATCCATCCATCCATCCATCTATACATCCATCCATCCATCTATACATCCACCCATCTATACATTCATCCACCCATCCATCCATCCATCCATCCATCAATCTATCCATCCATCCATCCATCCAAACATCCATCCATTTATACATCCATCCATCCATCCATTAATCTATCCATCCATCCATCCATCCGTCCATACATCCATTAATCTATCCATCCATCCATCCATCCATCCATCTATACATCCATCCATCCATACATCCATTAATCTATCCATCCATCCATCTATACATCCAAACATCCATCCATCCATCCATCCATCCGTCCATACATCCATTAATCTATCCATCCATCCATCCATCCATCCATCCATCCATACATCCATTAATCTATCCATCCATCCATCCATCTATACATCCAAACATCCATCCATCCATCAATCTATCCATCCATCATTGGGCATGTATTTACAATGCTATCTGTACGTCAATTCATACCTCCAGACGCTAAATCCCATCATCCAACCCTAATGAGTTCTATTACATCACGTTTCAGACATCACATACAGAGATTTAATATCAGAGAAATATCCTACTGTTTTTACCATTAGTTTTATGAGTACGGATCAAAAGAAGCGATAATCGACTGACAAAATTACGTCACCACGGTCACAGGCATTAATAGATGAGTGAAAGATAAATGGATCGCACACACACTGTGGTGCTGAAGTTCGCCTAGCGGGATGCGAGCAGGCTTTTCATGACTTTTTCCACTTCATCCATACTGATGTCTGCATTGTATTTTTAAAACGCTCATCCACTTTAGGGACCCATTCCTTACATCACCGTCTATGTATGAGTAAAAGAAGTACAGCTTACTGTAGAGATCGAAGATTTCTTTAGAAACCTTATCAGCGTCCGTACACTGTTGATTATTAATGAGCAGTTCCTTTACAGCATTCCGCTCTTGTTTATTTTATTTTTTTTCCAATCTACAAAAATAGCCTATGCTGAGCTCCTTTCACCCGCTTTATTCACTTCGCCCTTGATCTTATATATGCTCCTTCGGCTTTATTAATTTAAATGTTGCCTAGTGAGGATTGCAAAAAAAATTTCTCACTTAATGAAAATTTAAAATAAATATAAATTATTTCTTTAATAATTTCCATTTCTTTTTTTGATAAAAAAATATATATATTTTTTGATATCGAGATCTGACTTAAATGGGAATATTTAAATAATAATTTATCTCTGTAAATTGTAAAATTAGAATCTTCAAGTAAAGCATTAATTATTGCTATAACTTCTTTAAAAAAGGGTTCACTTTTTAGGAGGTTAGAGTTCAATTTGCAGTGTCTTTTTTTTTTTTTCCCTTAGAGAAGTGTTTGTAGCTCTAAAATTAAGTTTAATTAAACAGTGATCTGTTAGAGGTGCGACAGAAACTACAGTTTACTCCAGATTAGACCAATCTTCAGACTCTATAAGCAAGGAAGTTCCTACATGCTGTCTAAATTAAGGTTTTTGTTCTTACCTGTTTGAGAATTGTCCATGATATCGTCGTATTTCACACCTGTTGTGACAGAATTCCCGCTGATATCGTTATGACTCGCCAAATTTCTCAAAAATACAGCACTGTATTAAGTCACGTAAACCTTACCGGAGACGGTGTGTGGGAACTTCATTACTCATTAGCCTGCAGCGTGGCGAAAAGCCTTCTCACATTCAGCTAGGTGAGGTTCAGCACAGTGTGTGTGCGATCCATTTATCTTTCACTCATCTATTAATGCCTGTGACCGTGGTGACGTAATTTTGACAGTCGATTATTGCTTCTTTTGAGTCGTACTCGTAACAGTGGTAAAACTATTTGTGTGTAAACTAAACCAGTCATAAATTTTGGATCTGTATCTATTTTGATCGTAGATTTATTTATTTTTTAAAAGAGTTTTTTAGATTGACACACGTACGGTTTGGTCTCTGTTGTCTCTAACCCATGGCCTCTGTTGTGTGTCAAGCATGAATTATACTCTGCCTATCTTGGAATAAAGTCAGAGACCTCGACATTTGAACTTTGTGTATCTGTGTGTTATTTGGCAAACTCTCCTAAGCGCTTGGTGTGGGAAGTGTGTGGTGGGGCGAGTGTGCCGTCTTTCTGTGTACTTTCTCTTTCTCTCTTCTTAAGAATCATAACCCGGAGATTCTCTATTCCCAAATCCTAAACGTTTTCTGGGGGCTCGTTCCGGGATATCGATTCAAATTCCTAACAGGTTATAATAAAAGTCCAATTAAAAACCCGAGACAGTACAGCCAGGCACTTCTGGTATTAGCACTGACAGAGGTTAGGAGGTTATTTGACTAAAAACCATTGGTCGAAGTGAACAAGCTGTCTCTTGAGCGCGGCTCAGTCTTGTCAACCTCCTGGGACTTGCAAACGAGACTGTCATGTTTTCATGGAGAATCTTTAGTCCAAAGACATAACCCAGATATTTTAGGCTTTAGACTTTAGCCTAAGGTTTCTATACATGTCTGGGTACAAGAATTTTATCATAGAGGAGACATTTTACTGCAGACGGACCTCTGAGAAACTAACATTGGTAGATATGACTATACTGTTACTGCCCGGAAATTTTAGCTTAGGAACCCCAAACCATGGGGCAGTTATTCTTGTCCTTCCATTGTCAGAGCTGGTCTCTGGGTCACACCAGAGCAGTTAAGGGTTAAAACACAACCATGAAATGTCTGGGGCATTGACAACCTTCCAACCTCAATTTCACCACAGTCAACCTCGTGGTACTCGAACTGATGATCTTCTGGTTCTGGGTGTATTGTACTAACCACTGACCCACCATGGCTTACCAACACTAAGCATATAAAATGAAGGACGATAATCAACAAGACAGATTCTAACAGTAGGGACTTCTCCAACAAGGAATTTTAGCCCAAGTATGAGTTTCTACCCAAGTCCTGTTCAAAGGAAAGGACCAGGAACACACGGATCAAGTATGAGCACCAGGGTTGACCCTTAGTGGAAGAGACTAAAGCTCATGGAAGTGGGAAGACAGCACTACTCTTTCACAGCAGTCTAATTTCCAATGGTTGTCAAGAATTAAAAAGATGCATTGAAAGTTTTCCACAGATTCATTATCGAGAGAGCGTTATTAGAACAACAGGGCTTGTGGATGCGCTCTGTTAGTGCACACTCATCCATTTCCACCCGTGTGTAAGTGACTTTTTCTGCATTACACTAAATGCCCCGCTTTTAAACCAAAATCGATCTGCAATTACTTTTAAAGAGGGAAGTTTTACTGGAACTGTGCTATGGATTACTTCAGCATTTGCCGATATTTTATGAAGGATCGCTTTTGATGCGTTTCATCCCCTTTTCTTCTCTCTCTCGGTCTCTCTCAAACAACAACAAAAAAAACGAAATAAGGAAAGGGAACATCAGAGCATATTCATCTTAAAACTGGAGATGAAATGCTACATCAGATGCTACATCAGAACGGCTTCAAAGTGACTTCTAAAAGGTCCAAGATCAAACATCCTTCCGTTAGAGCCACTTGTTTACTCGAGTAAGGGTCATATCCGGCAGTAGCCGACAATGACTTCGGATGAAATCATTCTTCCACATCACAGCACCCGCTACTTCATTCCCCTTTGTCTATATACGCATTTTAAAGACACACATCAAATTAAGATTTTTTTTTCCCCCTTGTTCCATATTTCATTTCATATAAATTAGCTACATTTTACTCAGAACCTGACAGGCATTTTAATTAGGTCTACTTACAGATGGGTGATAGATTAAAGGAAGATGTTTTAGTAATGTGTTGTGCCACGTTATTGTTGACACTAGCTGACAGGAGGACGAGGTGATCCTGCATCGACATTCAGTCACCTGAACAGCAGCAGCTCTTCTGTCTTTCTTTAAATATCTCACTAATGCATGAGCATCACAGTCACCGAACGTGTTTGTTCGAGCACAATTTTCAACCCTACTGATGTCGCATAGATGTCACTTTAGTCACTGATTCTCTTAAAACAATGAGCGAGCTAAGCGGTCTTCACGACTGAAACTCCCGCCATTTTTACCCCAATAATGAACGCTCTAAAAGTTTAAGTCTCTAAGATGTATTCCTCTTACCATCTTCATTCCAAATCAAGGTGAACTGGACCTGGTCATCATTTTTATACTGATCACTACGCACAGTAGGATGTTCATTTGTTAATTGTACCGTGCGGTATACCGGTTTGAAAGATATATTTAGTATTTTTCTTCACAGCCAACAGCACGCGGGTTGTAAACGTTTCTATATTCAGTGTGTACTCATATTTCCATTTATCCATCCATCAATTCAGCCTCAGTTTGGGGGGAACTATATTTTTAAAAAGTGCTGGAGACAAGAAAAAAAACAAAAAAACAAAAACAAGCAAGTAATCTGCCAGGTTTCTATAAATGTCTGAATCCAAATGTTTTATCATAGAGGAGGCATTTTATTAGCGATTCCACTCTGAGAAACTAACACCCTGAACTCAGACGAAACTAAACTGAGAAAGTGTTTGGACCAGTTATGTCTATTATTAAAAGAGATATGTGTATAATGTCTAAACTTTATTATTATTATTATTATTATTATTATTTTAAACAGTCTCCATCTTTTAAGCTGCACTGCAATTTACAGAAAACAAATTTTAACCACATGAGACTGCATTTTCAGTTGCTTTATCAGTCCACATTTTTTATGTTTTTTTTTTTGTTTTTTTCTTAATGAAATGTAAGTACTTGGTTTTTAGAGGGTGAGCTAGACATTATTGAAACACTCCTGCCCTAACACATCTACGCAAAAATAATGGCTATATGCTAACAAGAACATTTCTGAGAGGATTATTAAGTCACATTCCTAATGTAAACCAATTCCACTGATAATGCTAGCTAGCTAACAAACATCCGCGAACTCATCATGCCGTTTAAGAGGAAACGTTAATCATTTCCATAGACGTTCACAATTTTCACCGCATCCTGGTGTCTTAAAAATGCGACTACTTTCAACAGACGTTCATTTTAACCAGACATTTTCTTCCATAATGTCATTCTATCTATTTTCTTCTATCATGTCATTCTATGGAAATGGTTCCTGTTGGCTGCAAACCTGTTTTGGTAAAATTACTGGGGTTTTTATCTGCACATCTAATTTATGAAGCTTAAATAACCTTTCTCTTTCCTCAACCAAATCTTTGAACTGCTTTAAGACTCTGCAGTAGGTATTAATTACGGCTATGTCAGAAGTCAGCACTAAAACTGACAGGTGAAACTCGGTCTAATTAGAGTGTACTGTGCTGTCTTAATGACCACAGACCATAATTAGTTTCCACAGCAATCTGAATTCAAAGTGTACATGCCTAATGACTTCACCTCTCACTTGCTAGGATTAAACTAACATTTTCATTAGCATGGCATAAAAATACTGCTTTCTGTAAAGTTTTGCTGACCATATTGTTGGATCTGTGTTTTAGATCAATATTAAAGGCTTTGCTAGCCAACTGTTCTCACTAGCCTGCTGATGTCTGACCTCTAAAGCACAAACGAAAGGATCAGGTTCCTCCATTTAATAGCTTGACTTCTTAGGCTCCAGATAAGCAGGATTTGAAGTGATCAAGTTGTCCCCTGCAACCCTCCAGAAACAGAGGAAAAAAGGAAAAAAAGAAGAAGAGAAAAGCCTAGTTCAGGTTTCAATAAACTGCTTCCTGAGGGATGTGTTTTACAACCACAATTCCAAAAAAGCTGGAACATGGTGTAAAATGTGAATAAATGCAAAATGCAATGATTTGTAAATCTCATAAACCCATATGTTATTCACATAAGAACATAGAAAACATGTCAAATGTTTAAACTGAGGAAACGTACAATTTTAAGGAAAAAAATACTGTAATTTTGAATTTGAAATGACCTTATTTTATCCTTAAAATGGTACATTTACATTTGACATGTTTTCTATGTTATATCGTGAATAACATATGGGTTTATGAGATTTGCAAATGACTGCGTTCTGGTTTTATTTACATTTCACACAGTGTCCCAACTTTTTCGGAATTGGGGTTGTAAAACAGCAGGGCGAATTTGGTGCCCATGAAACCTCAAGAACTGGACTTTTAGAAATAACAAGACTGTTCGGATTCTGCTCTGTTGGAAGTGCTGAAATAGAACCGGTAAGCCTCTCGTGCTTATAAAACCTGGAAATGTTCCCATAATCCACCCTCACTGCAGTGGATCATCACTGCAGTAAAGGATTTCAAGAAATATTAGAGTAAATTTAAAAAGTATATATACTTAGGATCAAATACAGGCCCAAAAGGATCTGTCAGAGCCATATAAGGATCTGGTGTAGATTGAATATTTTAAGATTTGCAATTTTATGCAAGTTCAAATTATTTAGTGATTAGATGGTATTCTGTGTTTGACTTGATAGGAAAATGTTATGTAGAATATATGCCAGGGTATGATATAAAGACCCTGGATATAAAAAAAAGATATAAAGATATAAAAAAAAGATATATATATAAAAAATATATATATATTTATTTTTGTCATGGTTGTTATAATGTGATGGCATTTATTTAGAGCTTTGAGAAATGTTTGACTTTGTTGAAGATAGTGAAGGCATTTTGCATGTTGAAAGTTCTTAAGTAACATAATTCTGAGATGAAAGCACAAGTGTTTGGCTTGAGAAATTGGCCTGTAAATATACTGCTAATGAGCTAATTGGTGTCCTATCAGCATAAAGAAAATAAACCAAAGTCTGCACTGCTGTTTTAGAGAAATGCAATATTACAAGGAAAGAAAGGGCTCTAGATGTTTACCTGTATTGTACTGCTGCTGTGCCATAGGTTCTGGCTTGTCTTCAAGGACTGTCAATTAAATCCCAATTACCTCCCACCTGCACTGTAGGACGGATCGCTAACCTTGACAAACGAGAAGAGAGAAATGTCATATTACCTTAGTGTTTTAACCAAATAAAATATTCTTCACACAATGCCCCAGTACTGTCAGCCCATGTTCAACCTATTTATTGCACTAAATTCGAAGATCACTGAGCTGACAGGAACTATCACACAGAAGAAAAGAAGGGATAGAGGAGAAGCATTTATGCAGCACTGTAATTCCCTATCTTAAGGAAGGTAAACAGAAGAAAAATGACGCACCCATGTCTCTAAAATCAAGGGTGAAGCAGAAGAAGATTTTTCATCTATGACACTTGAGAATTACTCTTCTATGTATGAATCAGTGACCCCTCATACAGCTGATGAAATGAAGGGACTTTTGATATGCAAGAGTCTGTGTTTTCCCTGGATGAAGTGTAGTGATCTAGGTAATCTTAAAATGCACTCAGAACAATAATTCATGTGAAAGTAAATGGCAAAAGTTATTAATAGAATAAGGATTAAAAAAAAAAAAACCCAAAACAGTCTAACTTTATTGGTAAAAACGGTTTTATTCAGGAACACAGAATTTTAAACTGAGACGGTCCATTGTTCAGCTTTGCAAGAAATTGTATCATTTAAATCTCTCCTCAATTCTATCTCCAGTATCTCCAGCTTCTTTCCCAAACTCTCCCTAGCTCCTGAACTCCTGGTTAAGTGACAATGTTTTTGAAAACACTAGCTTGCTTCAAGAACTCACGATCTATTGAGGAGATTTACCATTTTAGAGCAGCATGCATCAGGTTTTTTGACTGTAGACTCTTTTATTTGTTACTGGACCGTCAATGCTTGCGATCAATTATAACACAGTGTTTTGGAGTTACATTCTCGATTGTGACCGTTATGGATGTAATGATCTTTAATGATTTAATTGATACTTTTCTATAACTTTGTCCTGTCCTTGGCCTTCCTGATGCTATGCTGTTTAGGGATGCTCCCTGTTAAACTCTGGGGTCTACTGCGAACCCATTTATATTGAGATCATGTGACATTTTAACTGCACACAGGTGAACACCATCCAACTAATTATGTGAATTCTGTTGGCAACTTTAACGTGTTTTATGTGTAAATAATTGCAATAAATGCAAATTATACAGACTTTTCTCAATACTGCAGTATTATAAGCTATTTTGTGTAGATTCATGACATATAATCACATTTCTTTGTTATGCATGTGTGCTCTGTGCATCTAATAGGTTGTAAATGTCTCTACGGTGTTGTTGCACTATAGAATAGAGGAGAGAAAAGATTCATGAGCATAGAGATTGCACCAAGTGCAGTTAGTGTTAGATATGTGATCATGAGTTGATTAACTAGTGTCTCAAGATCACCTCAGTGTATATATATATACAGTGAGGGAAAAAAGTATTTGATCCCCTGCTGATTTTGTACGTTTGCCCACTGACAAAGAAATGATCAGTCTATAATTTTAATGGTAGTTGTATTTGAACAGTGAGAGACAGAATAACAACAAAAAAATCCAGAAAAATGCATGTCAAAAATTTTATAAATTAATTTGCATTTTAATGAGGGAAAAAAGTATTTGACCCCCTCTCAATCAGAAAGATTTCTGGCTCCCAGGTGTCTTTTATACAGGTAACGAGCTGAGATTAGGAGCACACTCTTAAAGGGAGTGCTCCTAATATCAGTTTGTTACCTGTATAAAAGACACCTGTCCACAGAAGCAATCAATCAGTCATATTCCAAACTCTCCACCATGGCCAAGACCAAAGAGCTCTCCAAGGATGTCAGGGACAAGATTGTAGACCTACACAAGTCTGGAATGGGCTACAAGACCATTGCCAAGCAGCTTGGTGAGAAGGGGACAACAGTTGGTGCGATTATTCGCAAATGGAAGAAGCACAAAAGAACTGTCGATCTCCCTCGGCCTGGGGCTCCATGCAAGATCTCACCTCGTGGAGTTGCATTGATCATGAGAACAGTGAGGAATCAGCCCAGAACTACACGGGAGGATCTTGTCAATGATCTCAAGGCAGCTGGGACCATAGTCACCAAGAAAACAATTGGTAACACACTACGCCGTGAAGGACTGAAATCCTGCAGCACGCGCAAGGTCCGCTGCTCAAGAAAACACATATACATCCCCGTCTGAAGTTTGCCAATGAACATCTGAATGATTCTGAGGACAACTGGGTGAAAGCGTTGAGGTCAGATGAGACCAAAATGGAGCTCTTTGGCATCAACTCAACTCGCCGTGTTTGGAGGAGGAGGAATGCTGCCTATGACCCCTGGAACACCATCCCCACCGTCAAACATGGAGGTGGAAACATTATGCTTTGGGGTTTTTTTTCTGCTAAGGGGACAGGACAACTTGACCGCATCAAAGGGACGATGGACGGGGCCATGTACCGTCAAATCTTGGGTGAAAACCTCCTTCCCTCAGACAGGGCATTGAAAATGGGTCGTGGATGGATATTCCAGCATGACAATGACCCAAAACACATGGCCAAGGCAACAAAGGAGTGGCTCAAGAAGAAGCACATTAAGGTCCTGGAGTGACCTAGGCAGTCTCCAGACCTTAATCCCATAGAAAATCTGTGGAGAGAGCTGAAGGTTCGAGTTGCCAAACGTCAGCCTCGAAACCTTAATGATTTGGAGAAGATCTGCAAAGAGGAGTGGGACAAAATCCCTCCTGAGATGTGTGCAAACCTGGTGGCCAACTACAAGAAACGTCTGACCTCTGTGATTGCCAACAAGGGTTTTTAAACCAAGTACTAAGTCATGTTTTGCAGAGGGGTCAAATACTTATTTCCCTCACTGTATATATATATATATATATATATATATAATCATAACAGTGACTGAGTGAAATAAAACGTCCCTCAGTTGGTTTTCACTGCATTCAGAATCTCATAACAATGAAGGATTTTGTCCCCTGCCCTCAAATTGTATTATTGATTATGTGACAATAATTGCCACCTGACACACCTGAAATTGGTACAATATCTAGAACAATGAAATTACACAGTGACCCAAAAGGCCTTCAGACATCCAACATGCGATTAAATAAAAGGTTTCGGCATGACGAATGCTCAGCAAAGGGGATTTATTGTTTTCTAATGAATTTGATTACAGGGATTAAGAGGCTCAGAATTGATTTTGAGACACCAAGTGCATCCAGGTGGCAAAATGTGAGATTATTCAAAGCCTGTTCTTTCTTGAAAGCTCGGCAAATAAAGGATTGTTGATAAGAGGGTGATTGTGAATATGAATGTCAGCTCATGTTGAAAATATGGATTTAGATTTTTCGATTAAATAGCTTCAGACTTTTCCCATCAAGATGAAACAAAACAAAACAAAACAAAACAAACAAACAAACAAAAAAACGCAATCCTTTGCATACAAACAATTAAGAGGCTTTGAGATCAAATGAGAAACTCAATATTTCTAAAAAAAAAAAAATAATAAAAAAAAAAAATGTATAATTCATTGTCTAGTAAAGGCATTTCCAGAATAAAGTCAGAAAATATTTCTTGCACTGGTTATTCATATTTGATTAAGCAAAGGGTACATTATGTTAATTTGATTTGAGCCTAATGACAGACTAATCCCATGCATCTTTGGTGAAGCATGTTTAAATGGAACATTTCCTGCCATTAACTCTGATCTGTAGCAGATCCTTATGCATCATCAACATCAGTTACAGAAAATACAGCTCAGATTCACATGCTGGTAAGAAATCCATCTGTTAGCTCAACGTGATCACACATTTCTCATTTATCAGTGTCATGTTCACACTTTTAACTCTGGACTACATTTTCAACAGATCAAGGGACAGGGAAAAGGAAGGAAAAGATTGTGGTTGAAAAAGATATGTCTAAATTATTACTGTTGGAACCACCTGTGCCAGCTGAGAAAAAGCTATTTTGACTATTTCCCGGTCATAATAACTGCAAAGCAGTATACAGACCAGGTTCGCTTCACATAACAGTGCAAGATAACATGCTTCTGTGTTATGCATTTCTAAATTCGATGTTGTTATTGAAACTTACAGTTACGCTGTGCTACTTCGGCAAGTGGGTTTAAGGCAGAGGTATTCAAACTGTGGGGTGTGCCGACCGTATCAGCCCTGCCGTCGCTGGATCACTCACAAATATGCCAGTTTCTTCTTTGTCATAATAAAAATGGCAAATGAACCAACCGACATATAAATCTGGAACGTCCGATAGTCGTGCAAGTGTTCTGAACCCTCTGATATTAACTGAGCCTACCTGGGAGTCTCTTCTTAATTTTTTTTATTTAAATTTTGACTGGTTTTGGTAAGCATATTTTGATGATTAAGTACATTTGGAAAATTGTTAATAAAGCTAATTAAATGGCTTTACAACAAGGGGCTGTCAGTGGAGTTTGTTAACCAAACCTAACAAGCTAGTTAATTTCAGCAAATATTGTAAGATATCAAGATTCTGTAAGATCATGACGTTATAAATAGCCAGTTGGCTAGAATTATACTAAAAGGTTGTCATAGCTTCTAAAACACAAAATAACAGCCCCAAAATAAGCTTATTTTCAGTCCACCACTGCTTAAACATCCTAAATCCTGGGGAGAGAAATCTCTCTTCCATCTAATGGGAATATGAGCAGCATTTGTTATGATCTGATCTTGGTAGTTAGGCCACTGAACATATTCAAATAATAAGATGAGGCCCATTTATGCATTTATACAAACAGTGATACAACAGTGATCCGGTATTTTCCAGATGATACAAACACACTAAAAAAACCCACTCAGTGTCAGTGAGTGAGGTGATGCTGAAATATTAAATTAAAATAAAAGGCAACCCCTGTAGATTTTTCTCCTTTGCAGTTGTATTATGCCTTCCTGGAAAGTGTTATTGCACAAGAGCAAAGGCCAGGAGAGCTTCCTGCACTACACATGAAGTCTTACAGCTTCTCTCAGCAGGAATTTTACTTTTAGCAGCCATGGTCTTGCTCTTTGAAGGATGAAGCCGAACTCCCTGCAGTATTTCTAAGGTTGACAGATGGACACCAGACCAAATGGTTCTCTTATAATCAATTATTCTGTATTACCATTTGAAAAATACCATCCAATTATATCTAAAGGTACACTGTACACAACCACAGAAGTGGGGAGGATTGATTTTCTCTTTGAACACGGTCATGTCTGAGTCATCGTTTTCAGTTGCGGAAATATAAAAAAAACCCTTACAAAAAAAAAAGTACTCCTTTTTGACTCCAATTCCTATCTTATCGATCTAGTAAATTGCTAACTCAGTGTGTACTATGACAAATACTAAGGTCACTCACAGTGATATTCTGCCGCAAATTAAGTAATAAAAGAGTGGGTTGATCAAAAAACCTTACTGACTCAACACTGAGACTCATAAAATCCTCAAATTGATTCAGATGATCATCAATAGGTCTGCAGTGGCCTGAGTTTTTTCTTCCTACAATAACTGCTATCATGGATGGTCATGACATGCAGTAAAGATTAGTGAGCCACACCATTAAGCTCTACATTAAAAAATAAATACTTGGATTATTTGCTCCAATAGTGGCAGCTTGGTTGGATTTGAACTCATGACCCCCCAATCCGTAACCCAGTAGCCCAACACCTTATCCACTAAAATGCAGTCAAGTGCTTGATATTCTGAGGTCAATTTATCTTAAAAACCTTACATATCTGTGGCAAATCTAAAGTGGTAGGACATATTTTCATTTATATATAACAAGGTCTTTAGGTTTCACTCAGCAAGGGCTTTAACTTCTAATACTTCCAGCTGTCTGAAGGATGCTGCCAAATGTCCTACTGGGTTTGAGAAGTCTCCGGAGAAGAACACAGGGTCTGGATGCTGCACAGATCGTGCAGATCGAGGATAATGTTTGATTGAGATGTTCTTCACTGGATTCATTAATTAAAGGCAGGAGGGCTAGTCCATCTTAATGTTAACAGAACCCGATAGACAGCCTGATATACCGCATTGCTGCAATTACTGAAATCACAGTATTGCATTCTGCAATAAAGGCATGCTTGCAAACTACTGAAGTTGTAGTGTACACATTTCGGTTCATATAACGTTTCCTATGGACTGAAATAAAACGCATCAGTAGGTCTCAGATTTATTGATGGGCAAATCAGGACCATGAATTTAAGAAATCTTAACCAAGGCCAGAAACGAAACACACTGTGATAGCACCATAGGATAGGACTTAAACCATAGAAAAACAAATCCATGCATTTGTGGACAGACTTTTTTCCTGCATAGATTAAAATTTAAGGGGGAAAAAACCCCTAAACCCTTCCCTAAAATGGAGCAGTAATGTTCATTTAAAATATTGTGATTGTTTACAGTAGCATTAGAAATGGGATCTGCGGTCTGATTGGTTACAGTGGCCTTGGGGGCAGGAACCAAAAGTCAATTCATGTATAGATAAACAACAAGGACTTGTCTTACTCAAGTATAGATAAACACTATTAATTTCTTAATCATATATAGTTAGTTCATATACACTTGAAGTTCAAGTTTAAGTTCAAGTGGTTATTATTGTCATTTCAACCACACAGTGCATCCGGAAACAACTACAGGACAGGACACGTCTGTGAATGTCCTTGAGTGGCCCAGCCAGAGCCCAGACTCGAACCCGATTGAACATCTCTGGAGAGATCTGAAAATGGCTGTGCACCGACGCTCCCCATCCAACCTGATGGAGCTTGAGAGGTCCTGCCAAGAAGAATGGGAGAAACTGCCCAAAAATAGGTGTGCCAAGCCTGTAGCATCATTCTCAAAAAGACTTGAGGCTGTACTTGGTGCCAAAGGTGCTTCAACAAAGTATTGAGCAAAGGCTGTGAATACTTATGTACATGTGCTTTTTTTGTTTTTATTTTTAATAAATTTGCAAAGATTTCAAACAAACTTCTTTCACGTTGTCATTATGGGGTATTGTTTGTAGAATTTTGAGGAAAATAATGAATTGAATCCATTTTGGAATAAAGCTGTAACATGACAAAATGTGGGAAAAGTGAAGCGCTGTGAATACTTTCCGGATGCACAGTATACAGCTGGTACAGTACACAGTGAAAGGAAACAACGTTCCTCTAGCACCATGGTGCTACATAAAACAACACACTAATTACGTGAGATGACACAGAGCTAAATAAGATCTACAAACATTCTACATAAAGTGCACGTGCAGACGTGTGCAAAAAACACAGGACCGTTCAATACTACTTCAGACATTGTCTTTAAATTTTGCCTGAATGCTCAAGCCCTTCCCCAGGATCAATTCTGGCCTAGTTTGAGGAAGCGTGTCATCAACACAGATTTATCTTCACACAAATTATACTTTGTCACTCCATATATCAAGAAGGCATTCTATGGAGTTTATTTCCTGTCAGAAGTGAGTGCATATAACATATTGTTCATGGTAGTTGTAAGTACATCCTTCTAACTAAAACTGTAATTTACATCTGTACCTTGTTTATGTTGTGATCACCATCACTTCGAAGTTTCATGCTACATTTAAAAACTACTGGATGGCAGTAACGTGCGGTGAGGTTCGTGTCTGGGGAGGCACTGACTCTTTCAAAGTCAGATTTACAAATATATGAATTCAACACAGTAGCATAAATTCACCATTCAACTGGCTGCTTGCACACTGACTACTGGTTATGTTTCATATCCCATATCAGCATTCTTTGCACACACATGGGTAAGGTACATATTTGCACAAAGAAGAACGTCAAATTTATAGCAGCTCAGAGAGAGAGAGCATTTGCTCTGCACCCTCCGTGTGTTCTTAATTTGCCATCACAATTCCACAATTCATACTCCTTCAATACAAATGAAAGTATATATACAGTCCACAACAAAAAGACAAATGTAGTTTTATTCTTTAAAATAACAATTATTTTCTTATCTTGTTTTATATAATTTTTTTAGTTATTGTTAAAAGGGGCTGGTCTTTTATGTTTGTCGTGGACTGTACAGCAGTGTATGCATGGTCTTACCTTTACTCGTCTCCATTACTCACATCATCAAATCCCAAAAACGCCTCCCTCACTTCACAGGACACCTCACTTCACGCCACAGAACGCAAAATGACAGATCTGGGCTTTGTTTGTGACATCCGTTGTCTCGTCTACTTCTACAGCAATAAATAGGACTGCATTAATGTCCTTTTTTATATCATTTCTAATCACATCATTTATTGCTTCAATTAAATCGTTCTGAATTCTGTTTGATGAGCCAGAAAACACAGCGGATGTCTCCAAATGTCTAGCTAAGCTACCATCTTTCTCAGCAAAAGCATGTAATAGCTCTACATAGTTTCCACGATTAGAAGAGGTCATACTCTCATCGTTAGCACCAAATGCTAATTGCTGTTTTGCTAGGAAGCAAGTTGCATTAATGAGGTTTTTTAAAATCTCTCAGTTTTCCTTTACCTTAGCATTGTGGACGCTAATATTTAGTCTCCACTGTTCGTTCAAAGCCAAAACTATCCTTGCGCTACCAAAAGTTTTTAAACAAATTTAGATTTGAATGTGAGTAGGTGAACTTTCATGTCAAAAGTCAGGGGAAGCAGAAAAGGCGGTTTCTCGAAGCACAAGCACACAGCCAGTGTTTTCAGGTGCACCGCTCTGTTTGAAAAGAGCGTGGTATCTTCTGTCCCGTTGTTTCTGCTGTCTCCGGCATCAGTCTTCCATTATTTATCACTTCCAGTTTTGAGAAATGTTTTAGCTTACATATATAATCTTCCATTTTTGCAGTCAGGGCAAAAATTAAAATAAACGGACTGATGCGGTGCACTTAACTTTCTCTACTTGACTTTTTTAGCTAGCATATTACCCACAATGCCATTTGTCTGTAATACGTGAAGAAGAACAATAGCAGGACAAGCCTGTATGCTCACACACGCCCCCTTCAGTGAGGCAGAGGTCCTGACTGCCTCCCCTCCTGCTTTTTCACTGCGGCGTTATGTCAGATCAGCAAGACTTATACGTTATACACATATGTGAAATACATGACCTAGACTATGGAATGTGAAGACATATAATAAAAGTGTGTACAAACATTACATTGGTGACATACAGAGAGATCAATTGCACGTGCTCAAGTTGAGCAAAAAAAATGAGCAGCTCAATCCAGTTTGTGAGGGATTGCGCAATCCGAGAGGAGGCTCAGCTCGTCGCTGTCTTTCCCCCGTATTTGAACAGGAAAATACGCAAATTCAGCGATATCGACTATAAAAATCATTGGAATGATTGGAATCATACAATAATTACATTTCTATCACAGATCAGTGGACAAATATTTATTTATTTATTTTTAATCATTATTTGTTTTTTACATTTCATGATGACACAGGGGAGGCACTGCCTCACCGCCTCCCCTGACCGCACGTCACTGCTGGATATGCCAACAAAAAATTTTTTTTTTTTTTGAGTTTTGTTCAGAGTTTGGATGAGGGTCAACCCCTATCAAACCATCCATCCATCCATCTTCTACCGCTTACTCCTTTACAGGGTCACAGGGAAACCCAGGGAGCATCGGGCACAAGGCGGGGTACACCCTGGACAAGGTGCCAATCCATCGCAGGGCACATTCACACACCCATTCATACACTACGGACACGCCAATCAGCCTACCATGCATGTGTTTGGACTGGGGGAGGAAACTGGAGTACCCGGAGGAAACAGGCAAACTCCGCACACACACCGCCTCGGCGGGACTCAAACCCTGGAGGTGTGAGGCGAACATGCTAACCACTAAGCCACCGTGCGTACCTTCACCCTAGCAAACCAAATCTGGAACCAAGATGTTTGATGCTTGATCAGCCATCACACCCAGCCATCCACACTGTAAAAGAAAACTTGATTCATCAGACCAGGCCAGCTTCTTCCATTGCTCCATTGTCCATTTCTGATGCTCACGTGCCCATTGTAGATGTTTTTGGCGTGTCAATGTTATTCAATGTTATTCACATGACCCGGCAGTGGTTTTAATGTTATGGGTGATGGCTGTGTATATTTCCAAGTCATAAAATTCTGATTTCGGCAACTGTGTATGATTTCTCGGTTCCCTGGTGGATTAGTGGCTAGCATGCAGTGCTCTCATCGCCACAGCCCGGGTTTGCAGCCTAACCCCTGGCACGAGCCAGTGAAGAGTACCAGTGCCCAAGTCTGGAAAATGAGGAGGGTTGCGTCAGGAAGGGCATCTGGCATAAAACTCGTGCCAGAATCAATATGCGGACGCATGATCCGTTGTGGCGACCCCGAAAGAGGGGGAAAAAGAACTGTATGACGTCCTCAGACATGAAATGAACTCCATTCATCCTCTTTGCAGACCACAACATTCCTGACCTTGTGAAACACAAGTTCAAATAACAAGTAACACGTTCCTGGGAGTGGATTGCTTTCCTGCATGGTGTGGTCACACTCAAGTTTACTTAAAGTGAATGCCAGAGTAAGAAGCATTCACTTCTTACACGTACCAAAAATTGGTTTCCTGGACTACACTCAGATTCAAAACCAGCTTTCACACGTGAACAGATTCAAAGCAAAGCCAACCTCTGAAAGACATGTATTTGAATACAGATAAGCACCATGGAGTCAGAGATATTTGTAAATGGATCAGTTCCATGGACAGAGACATAGTTGTATACAGCTCAGTATCAATTTGTAGGGACATAACATAAGCATTCGTACAAGCTTCAGCACTGTGAACCGAGGCACAAACACATGAGAAATCACAGTCCTAGTGTGTAATGACCATTTTGCAACTGAGGAAGCAGAGAGAACAGTTTGATTTGGACTGCAGCTGAAATGGACTCCATGCGTGTTAACAGTCTCTGCTGAGCTGTCCATGACAATAATTTTAATACACTGCTCACTAAAACACTGATTCAGAGTCCAAGGTCCAGACACTTACCTCTTACAATCTCAAATTTTCTGTGTCCGATACAAAGGGCTATAACTGTTTTTAATGCCTCATAGCTGTTAACATCTTTTGCTAGACCATATAACAGATAGTTGCCTGATGGGTTTCTGTTGCCTTCAACTACCTACAGTATTATTCATTTTGGATTGTTAAATACAGAACAATTTCAGCCCTTTATGACCCTGTTTCCTGACATGAGGCAAGAGGTGGGGCTGGAGAGCAACTTAACGTTTTTGTTTTTTTTTAAATACCCGGCTTACATTTCCACCGGTTTGACAGCCAGACAATTTCTACAGCATGACGCCAAAAAAAAAACAACAACAACAATGATCATGATGGATCATGCATTTTATATTTATATAACCTACAGGTGTTCCTGGCATTATTACGTTTTATCATTCAGATCCAAAAGTTCTGAGTCATGTCATTGCCTTTGGATTTTTTTATATTTCGCTCTTAACTCTTAGGATTACGCTGTGTTTTAGGTGCAACTTAGGCCGATTTCAGATTTTGGATTTTGCTTGCCTCACTGTAATACTCATTTCTCCTCTTAATAAACCTTCTGCACATGGATCCACACATCCCTGCTGTGTCAGCATTGTAACTACTGTCTATGCATGTCTAACAGTTAAGCGAAAGACAACAGACATAGGACGTTTTAGCTATTTAATTTTAAAAAGTATCTGCTCAAAGGGATTTTTTTTAGACTTCCAAGTGAAATATATATATATATTTTTTTTTCTTGGACCATTGATTCATGGTTATAAGGGGAATTTATCTCATTTTCTCCCATATAATGTTCATAACCCTTCTCATGTCCTTCACTCTATTTTGCTGTCATGTAGACAACTTGAGTTGTTGTCATGGCGATGAAATAACCTCAGGTCCTGACGTCACTACTTCTTTGGTTCCAGTCCAGCAGGTTTCAAAAGCGAATTTGCCGGCTGAGAACCAGTGAAAAAGCATGGAACAGGTCAAGATTAGACACCTGCTCCAGCACCATATCAATGGGAAAGCACTATATGTGTGTGTGTGTGTGTGTGTGCTGATTAGATGTGTGTGTGTGTAATACTGCAGAGAATCAGGTGTGCCACTCACAGGGAAATAGATGGTAATAATTAGGTGTCCCTTTGGATCAGTCTGCTGCATTTCTGAGACTCTGCTGCTGGATTCATGCTGCACAAAACACACTCCTCCTGCACAAACACAAAAACACAGTCAATATTATGGATTTACAATTAGCCAGGTCCTGTTGCTTTTTCAGCTTTAGGCGCTCTGTTGATATCTACATGCAACACCATGTTCATTCCAAAAATAGGACAGCAGTTGTGCTCATATGACAGCAAAAGTTAGTCTTGGAATAAATGTTATTTTTTATTTTAGCGCCATTGTCACAGTCAAGGTCACTTTACAAGCTGAAAAAAAATTATGCTTTTTATGCTAGGAAAAAAAGAGGAGACGATGCAAAGGGGAAAATCTGTTGTATGTTTTAATTGGAAAAAAAGATGAACAGGCAGCGAGATATAATTAAATAACACTACACTCGTGTCAATGATTACTTTTTTTCTCACACAAAAACAAAAAAATTCTTAAATGTTAACAGATAAAGTGATCGTTAGTTTTGCTTCATATACTCATACTATTTTGGAAGATTTCTGACTCCATTGGCTTTTCTAAACTTCAGACAAATTACTTTAAAAAACAACATGTTTTTAAAAGGATTTATTAACTGCAGCCCTGATCTCACACCTGACTCATTTCCCCTCTTCAGTCTCACAACCAGCAGAATGAGGACTAAGTGTAGGACAGGCTGAGACTGAAATGTGGAATCATACACAATTGTAATTAGCCTTTATTCAGGTATAAGTGTACAGTATGAATTAAGTATACACGTGAGGTCACGGCTATTATTTTACTCAACTGACTAGAAAATATTCTTAAATACTGTATTAAAGAGTTTATTTACAGATTTTGCACTAGAAATAAATTAAATTAAAAAAAAAAAAAAAAATTTAATAAACCAAAGAAAGCACTGTTGGCTTTGTCTGTCTATCTTTATTACTTTTTTCTTTCTTTTGAACATTTGTTTGAACAGTCATGAACGTTAACATTCCCAAAGTGTTAAGCTATCGTGAGAGCTTGGATTTTGTTTTTATTATATATTAAAGACAGCATTTTCCTTAGGAAAGACACATCTAGTAGTAAATGAATACGATGCACCCAGTCACACCTAAATGAAACCTAATTTAAATACATATAACTTCAGATTGACTGGGGCGGAAAAAGACTGAGAAATTATACTTAAGTGAAAATTAAAAGTGCAAGTATGCAACCGAAAATGTACTCAAGTGAAAGTAAAGAAAGATAAGTGCACTCAAGTATTAAATATAAAGGTTTTAAATGATTAAAATTAAGGAATGTCATGTTTTCATGTAAAAAGTCATTTTTATTCCATAACTAAATGTGTCGTAATCTCTGTAAGTCTGCTTGTTATATGCAGGAATACATACTACATATGCTACATAATGTAACATCCAGCCCAGACATTTCTCTGCAGGGCCAAGGAAGGGTGTCCTCCCTTGAATCTTAAACATTTTTTCGGTTGTCATATTCATTTCCTGTCAGGTCACAATAAAGCATGCATGGGGCCTTGAACTTGATGCAAGGCCCTGCACCTTGTTCTGAGCCGTTTGTTCTGGACAGTTATTATGTGTATGATCTTTCTTGCCTTGTCTAGACTTTGCCTAGCCCTTTGGCTTTGATATTTCTGATTTCTGGTATTCTGACCATGCCTTGTTCGGTGATAAAATTTTTTGATTATGTTTTAGACTGGAAATACCTGGAACTTTATCTGAGTTTAACCATGGACGTTTTTAACCATTCCATTTGCATTAATAAATCTCAAGTGAATGGATCCATCTAACATGTCTGAGAGCCCTTTGTTACAAACGGCTTTGGCATATTAACACTCGATCAAACATTCGCCAACTTTGAGATGGAATTCCAAGAAGTGTTCGACCACCAAGAATCTGGGAAAGGTGCTGGAGACAGACGGCTTTCACTAAACCAAGAAAAACAATCCACTTCAGATAATGCACTAAGCTTTTGTACTCTGTCTGCAGAAAGCAGATGGAATGGGCTGCCATTAACAACCTTTCTCAGACAAGGCCTCAGCAATCTGAGTTTGCATACAGAGATAACTCTATCTCCTGCAATTTTCTCAGATCCCGTAAACCTTGTCAAAATTACAGATCCAGTCCCAGAAACCCAACCGTCATAGCACATACAGAACCCATGGGAGACATGCAAGTAACACTTTCCACTGAGGAAAGAAGCATCATAAGAGATTCAGTCTTTGTACATTAGGAATAAAGGGCATCCTTCAGCAACTTGCACTCTGAGACCTTTCATCAATAGATGTAACCAGGTGGGCCCCTCTTTGATCAAAACTAAATGTATTACTCTGCCCATAAAGCTTTCATGGTGTTCTGAGCTCCACGTGTTTCCCTGCTCTAGTTGACTCAGGGGCAGTTGGTAATTTCATGGATGAAACCGTGGCTCAATTACTTAATATCCCTCTTGTCCCTCTCACAGGCACCTAGATGGTATCCCTTCAGGAGGTGAAAAAGGTTTTGAAATGCACTGTGCACCCCTTAAAATGCACACTGGCACATCACATGTTGAAATGCATTCATTTATGGTAACAGATTCTCCGAGCAACCCCAATGTTTTATATTCACCATAGTTATCTACTCATGATCCGCAGATATCCTGGAAACAAGGTGAGTGAATCACTTGGGGGTAAATCATGTTATAATAACTACTCTTCTCTGTCATGTCTCTCCATCTATATTGAAAGTCATAGTGGAGTGGGGTTTTTCGAACCCTACTCAGACCTTGCCAAAGTCCTCAGAGAAACTGGCACCACACTGCCCTTGGGATTGCACCATAGACATCCTGGCAGGCACTGTGCCCCCTAGGGGGCACACTTACCCATTATCACTTCCAGAAACCAAAGCTGTGGAAGACTACATCGCCGATGAACTAACATAGACCTAAATTTTCCCTCAACCTCACTAGCTGCAGCTAGCTTCTTCTTTGTGGGAAAAAATATGGCAGATATTGGCCCTGCATAGTCTATCGAGGTTTGAATGCCGTCAAGTACCGCTACCTCCTTCCACTGGCTGCTTTGACCATATACTTTCGAGGTGCTTACAGTATAACCTCATATGCATCAGAGAGATTGATGAATGGAAAAGTGCCTTCATTACTAACACAGGTCACTATGAATATCTTGTATGGTGTTACCTGGTATACCCATGTAAACTATGACATGGGGAACTGGGAACTACTAGCCATCAAGGCCCTCTAGTAGAATGGCATCAGTGGTTAGAGGGAGCTCTGGTTCCCGTTTCTGAGCCTCATAGATTATAAGAACTTTGAATATGTCAAAGCCGCAACACAACTGAACCCTCATAAAGTCAGATGGGCCCTCTTTTCCAAAAGATTTAACTTCACCTTAACATATAAGCCTGGTTCTATGAATGGAAAAGCGAATGCCTTGTCATGAATATCTGAAAATTCCCACTCACTAGACAATAATTTCTCAGTCATGCATTCCAGGCTTAGTGTGAAGGGAAATTCTTGAGAACATGCGTCCACCTCAACAAGATGACCCCGCACAACCAGAATGTCTCAGACTGCTTCAAACCATGCAAGGTATAGGCTTAATGAAATAAAAACCTAAATATAAAAAAATTATATGAGGCTTATTTTAGCATTTCCGTCACTGAAACAACTCAATACAGCCTTGTTGTGTCATGTTGCTGCAAGGAGAAACAGCCTGAGGACGCTGTGGCATACCGTATTGTGATTGACCCGTGTAGGAGAGGAGAAGAAGTGAAACAAACACGTTTCTCTGAGGAATACTTTATTTCTTTTACAAGTGTAATATACCACAAGCCTATCAAACGTTGAAAAATACCAGTAGGATGGTAACCTAAATAATATGTTAAAAATCTAAATATTAAATTAAATAAAAAACGCGGCCGGGTGTCATGCCTGGAGATGGATCCTGAGATTTGTAGGCTAGTGTTCACCCATTTAACACTTATTTTGTTCCCACAAAGCCGACATGTGGCTTCATCTAAATTTATCAGTTCAGCTTTTCCGTTGGGCACGAATCCAAAAGATCGCAGATGTAACATTTGGTTTCCCAAAAAGATCCATCGCTGCGGCAGAACCCGAAGTGAAATAGCAGAATTCGCCTGACTGGCTTTTGCCGCACTTAAACAAACCCGCGCCAAATTAGCAGACAACACCATGTAAGGTTTGATTATGATTACGTAATTTGTGAATGAATATAAAATCTCCCGCTATATGGTAGACTATAAATACAAATTAATATAGCAACTGTTATTATTATTACACTTGTATACAAACGTTGTATATTGTACTTCTCATAGTGTCCACTCAAGCAGAAACATTAACATGGTGTGTGATATGACACCACCGCAGGTGCCACTCCACCACCGTGGTGGCAAACTACAGCCCTAAACCACTCCTGATACCTCACAACCCTGGTAACACATCGCCCTGGATTTTATCACAGACTTTCATAAGGTAATACCACCATACTCACTCTCATAAACAGGCAAAGGAGATTACTCATGGCTTATACATCCGACTGCACACAGATAGCTATAACATTAGCTAGATTGTGTAGCATGAGGTCACCGCATATGGTGAAGTGATTGATAGGATTCTTGATCTTTTTTCTACATTGATGAATTTGATTAGACGATAAACTGAAATGATCAGACGCTAAACTGAGCCCATAAATTGATATATAGCATACAGTCATTGTCTGAACGAGAGGAGACCTTTGAGATTTGTAACAAGTCCCTTGAAGGTCTAAATAAACATATAGGTCGTGTAATGTAAGTTTTTTCCCCCATATAATTGTAACTAAGCAAAAGTACTTCTTCAATTTCAGAAACATTCAACTTAAGTATAAATGCCACAAATTAATATTCAAGTATAGTAACAAAGTATAATTACCTAGGTATTTTCCACCTTAGCATATTAGCCAATATATTTAGTGATGAATTAGTGGTTTATTCCCATCTATTCTGAACAATAAAGAGCATGGAACTTAATAAGTTCCTTCTACAGTTATAAATCATGCTAATGTAATGAACTCTCCAAACTCCCAGACTGATTACCTCCCACACACACACACAGTACACCAACACAACCCACTCCATCAGTTTTTGCCTGCATATGAAATCATGTTACTCCTTTGTGTTTTTACTTTGTTATTCCTGCTGATTGTATTTGTTCTGCAAATGTAACAGACGTTTGATCTAGATACTTTGTAAGCCATTTCTGAGTGATGCTATCTTGCCTGTTGGTTTTAATTAATCTAAAATAATTGAACTAATCTTGTGGGAGAAATTCCTTCTAGCTTGTGCTGCACCTGGTTAGTTAATCTTGTATCAGTGTTGCCAAATAAGTGGGGTTTTTTCACTTAGGTATCACAGGGCTGTCTCTCCACCCTAGCTAATCAGTTTCACTACTCTCATCATGTTCCCAGATTCATAACAATATCATATCGTAAATAGCGCAGATGTCTAAGGGTCAACCTTATAATCAGGAGGTAGCAAAGTTGAATCCTGATGACTTTTGGTGAAACTCTTCTGAATGAGACAAATATAACTCTTTAAAGTGCATTTTCAGCCCGTTCTTATTCACCACACCTCTCCCTTCAGCTCCTCTCCATAGGACACCATTTCAAAACCTGTCAACAGATCCAAATTTACACACCACAGTAAAGCAGTAACAACAACATCATCATCATCATCATCAACAACAACAACAATTAAAGGATTCCTATTCTGACATGGAAGCTCTGACATGGCACCAGTGGCTCTCAAAGTGGGGATCCCCAGGGGTCCATGAAGCATAGCCAGGGTGTCTGTAATTTTTTATTTTTATTATTTTACTACAGTGGTGGAAGTTACAACCTGTGATTGCCAAAGTTATAATATTTTAGGTTTTTGTTTGACTGGTCACTTGAATTGAATGGGTTAAATCCTACCCTCCTTAACTTACAATTAATTCAGCCTGTACATGGCACAGCTTGGACCTAATGTGTGCTGCAATAAACAGCCAGAATATTGTAGTAAAAATTTTAATATACTGATGTTTGAGTAGCTGGATTTTCATGAATAAATCTGTCTCAGATGGTCTGTTAACAGAATTTATTTTACAGTTAAAAGCGTATCCGATTGCATATATTTGACAACCCCTGGCTTAAAGTTCCTAACTGGTTTCACTTTTGTTGGTGGCAGTTTATGGTGAATAAATTGCTTTATACAACAGTTAGTTCTGATCAATTAATTTGATTGGTCAAGCGGTGTTCCAACAGTGTTCAGTATAACTGCACTGGGACGTTTCACTCTTTGTATCGCTCCCCCGTCTGTGTTCGCCCACATAACATTCCACTTCCCAGTTTGAAACTTAGTACTTAGTAGTGTTAGCAACATCATCGGCAGACATGGTAAACAATACTTTTCAGAAATATATATATTTTTAAACTTATGACTTAAAATACGAGAGCTCATCAGATGAGTATGAAAAGGAAGAAGATACGCCAATTTCATTGGAAGCACCTTCAACGGAAATGTACAAATCAATGTGCGCCACCGTGTCAGGCAGCCAATGTGTTATAAAGTGAGCGCGGCTTCTTCAGGATCTATTTGGACACAATATGGTCAAATGCTCTGTTTATTTGTTCCGCTAGCACGTCAGTCAGTCATATAACGTCAGTTACACTATATTCATTTCTTTGTTAATTAATTTATAATAATAATAATAATTAAATTATTAATAAATCCATATAGGACATAGCACTTGCAATCATGCTGAATAGTGGAACAGCTTTGATTCGCTATGGCACTTGCCCTGCGAGTGCAATATTGCTGAATTAAACACAGTGATAATAAGAGAGGTTTGTAAAATACACACACTGACTTGTTGAATGCATTAAAGTATTGATGTTATTGATGTAATGGATGTTTCCTCTTTGCTACAGGTGAAAAGTAGAGTGGATGTCTGTGTGTGCGTATGTGCGTGTGTGTGTTTGTTTGTGTGTGTGTGGGCGATACATGCATTATTGATGTGCTCTATGGTGGCCCCTTCTCCAAGGTCTACTCCTCTTATCTTAACAAAACAGTAAGTGCCATAACTGTAACTTGCTTCTTTGGAAAGTCCATGAGCGATCATACAGATCATCAAAATAACCAGTGCAAATCAGGTCTGTCAAAAATGTTCAGACTTTCAGCTGTTTGCGATGAAAAAATCAAACAAAAGCTATTGAAATAGTTCGACACAACGAATCCTTCAAGTGGTTTCGCCCAATTCAACTGAAAACGCAACTTATAATGATTTCTCCAGTCTCAGAATTATTCACCCCCCTGAATAGACTCCCTCACAACAGCACAAATATGCAGAACAGGTGTTGTCTCAAGCACACCTGATATAAACTAATCAAGGACCAGGTGTGCTTGAGCTGGAACACATGAAATACCTGAAGTGGCCAGGGGCAAAAAATGTACGATATAACTGGACGGGGCAGAAAAAGGAAGCTGTCAACGGCTGCAAGCAGATTTGTGAGAAGGCAGGTTGTGAGAAACCCTCGAGTGACTGCAAAAGACCTGCAGCAAGACTCGGTGTAACAGACACTGAGGTTTCAGTGAGCACAGTAAGGCGTGTACTAAACACAGAGGTTTTCCATGCCAGAACTCCAAGACGTTCACCACTACTGACCCAAAAGCACAAAAGTCGCTCAAAATCATATAAATGATCCACAGAAGGTTTTGGATTCTGTTCTGTGGAGCAGTGAAACAAAACTGGATCTTTTTAGCACGATGGATCAGTGGTATGTCTGGAGGAAGAAGAATGAAGAAAGAACACTCTATCCACAGTCGAGCATGGTGGAGGCTCGGTGATGCTCTGCGGCTGCTTTGCGTCCTCTGGCACTGGAAACCTGCAGCGTGTGGAAGGCCAGATGGATTCAGTGAAGTATCAGGAAATCCTAGGAGAAAACCTCATGCTGTCTGTGAGGAAGCTGAAGCTTGGGCGTCATCGGACCTTCCAACAGGACGACGATCCCAAGCGTACCTCAAATTCCACCAAGGCTTGGGTGCAGAAGAAGTCCTGGAAGATTCTACAGGGCCATCAGTCACCTGACTTGAACCCCATAGAAAATCTCTGGTGGGATGTGAAGAAGGCGGTTGCAGCACGCAAACCCAAGAATATTACTGAACTGGAGGACACTGCTCATGAGGAATGTGATAAGATTCCTCAGGAACGCTGCAGAAGCTCTGCATCTCGTTTGCAGCAGGTCATAACAGCAAAAGCGTGCTCTACTAAGTACTAAAGATGCTCGCCATGATGGGGGTGAATAATTTTGAAACTGGAGAAATATTATGAGTTGCATTTTCTGTTGAATTGGGGGAAACCACTTGAAGCATTCGTTGTGTTTCATGGCTATTTTTCAACTATTTCAATCGCTTTTGTTTGAGTTGTTCATTGTAAACAGCTGAAAGACTGTAAATTTTGTCAGTAAACCTGATTTGCACTGGGGGTTGAATAATTTTGATTGCAACTGTACACCGATTAACCTGTTCCATAGAATAGCACATCATTCACATATCGCTCCTGGAGCGTAACCGTAGCTATCATATTTATCTCTAAAAAGCAGCAGTTCAACCGAAAATGAAACTCATATGACATCATGTGGCTTGGTCATTTTCCCCCATTTTCCCCCATAAAATAGAAGAATAGGTTTGTTTTAAAAATGAAGTATACAAACATTATTGGAACTTCACATGAACCAGAGTTTGAAGATTTGATTTCATTCACAGTTTTAGTTCTGTAACCCTCCATTTTTATTGATAACAGTGTGTCAATACAGGGTCATAAAACTACACAGATTTTGAGATTATAGGACAACTTGATAACTTTAGTCTGTGCACAATGCTAAACTGGAGGCTTCCTTTATGTGTTAGCTATATCAGCACTGTAGCTCCAGTGCAAAATGAAAGAAGAAATCTTCAGACACCAAGCCTGTTTTGGTTGAGTGACTACATTTGTTTACATTTTAGGTAAGGACAGCATTGTGTACATTGTGCCCAAAAACTTTAGCTTGAAGCCTGAGCCGAGTCACTTTCAAGGAGTGAGACACCAAAAAGACTGTTTCTAATGGGAAAGAAAGCCAGCAGTGCATTTCTTTCTCTCTCTCTCTCTCTCTCTCTCTGTCTGTCTCTCTCTCTCTCTCTCACACACACACACACACACACACACACACACACACCAGCCTCACTGGTGCCTGGAATCCATCCGTCGAATGGATCCATCAATTTACTTACAATTCC
The DNA here is from genome assembly GCF_023375685.1 of Ictalurus furcatus. Classification (NCBI taxonomy): domain Eukaryota; kingdom Metazoa; phylum Chordata; class Actinopteri; order Siluriformes; family Ictaluridae; genus Ictalurus; species Ictalurus furcatus. The sequence continues at coordinate 694,780 of NC_071279.1, forward strand.
CATCTGGACAAATGAAAATAAATGGCCCGTGGATGCAAATGTACCTGCTCAGCAAAATCTCCATCATTCTCCATGTGTGTATAAGAAGAATAGACAGAGATATAATAGGAGAAAATAAATATTTAGCATGTGGAAGTGTTTGGTGAACTCTTTTCGTGACTGGGCCGTGTGCTGAATATAGATGAAGTCTTAAGAGCCTGAGACGCGGCAGGGATTTACTATAGATGGTGAAAGCAGAAGAGAATGAAAAGGAACATATAACCCTGTCATTTATATACATACATACATACACACACACACACACACACACACAGCAAAAAAAAAAGAAATGTCCCTTTTTCAGGAGACTGTATTTTAAAGATAATTTTGTAAAATACAAATAAGCTTTACATGCAGATCTTCATTGGAAAGGGTTTAAACAATGTTTTTCATGCTTGTTCAGTTAATGCACATGCAGCTGTGGAACAGCCTTTAAGACACTAAATGTTTACAGGCAGTAGGCAATTAAGGTCACAGTTACAATTACTTAGGACATTAAAGAGACAGTCTCCTGAACAAGGGACATTTCTTTTTTCGCTGAGTATATAAATATTATGCCGGTTTAAAATAATGCTATCGCACTGCTAAGCAACAACACAAAGATGCACAATGCAGTGTTTATGTTTTCTCTACAACTTCAGTCAAATACGCTTTTGCTTGTACATTGAAGGGTCAGTGGTGAATGCACTGAAGTTCTGTTAAGCTGTGAAACCATACTTTCCTTTTCAGTATTGGATCTCGGTCTGCAATATCTCTACCAAGGAGATATGACGCATATGCATAAATTTGGTATAAAGCTTTGAAAGGCAGTGGAGTTCAGCTGTCTTCTATCTCAGAAATGCAGAAGGACTGTGTGCAGAAGTGAAGACTTCTGAAACAGATCTTTACCACCTTTAAACTTGATATTATTATTTGCATTTGGTCATATTTAGATTTTTATTATACAGAAGTTTAGTGCTAAATCATCTATCAGTCTTTGTTATAATTGTGTTGTCCTTGTTTCATGGATGGACGTTTTAATTGACTGTAAAAGTCAAGGATAGTTACAAGACTTGCATAGAGGACAGTGCGTAAGGATCGATTTACAAGAAGAGCAGCTGAAAGTTGTTGACTAGAGGTCGACCGAATGACCGGTTTTGCAGATTAATCTGCATGATTTCGGATCGGTTATCAGCAAAAATCCACACTGATAGTATTTAAGTGCTGCTGTCATTATACGGTACGACAGCACCCTCTAGAGGCAAAATAAAAAATATCACTCACAGATTTTGTTATGTCATTGAAATGTTTTTTTTTTTTTGTATGTTTCTGTGTTTATTTGTTATTTGGAGGGTCACTTTATAGTTCGGTTGGATGTATATCTTTTATTGACATTAATATTTCGTAATAGTTAATATATATTAATATTTATATATGTAGCATGGTACAGTCAGTAGTTTATTTTTGTAATAAAATGGATACATGTTTTTATTTTGAATGTTATGTTTTCATTAAATATCAATTTGAAAAACTCTGTTGATTAATCGGTTTTCGGCAGGTACTGCCCAACTTGGTTATCGGCATCGGTAAACTCCACCATCGGTCGATCTGTACTACGGACATCTGGAATGTGCTTGAACATAACGTTTTGACTGACTCCTGTTAATTTGCACAATAACTGACACTAATGTAAATAAGCAGTGATAACCAAGGTGCCACCACTTTATTTCCTAAAATTACAGAAGAAAACAATTACAAAGACACACATTTCTGACTGTTATGTGAAATAGCAGCAAACCCCCGTAACCTACAGCACAGAGATCGTTTGCCACAGCATTACCTTCAGCTGCTTCATCCTTTTAGTCACAGTTCAGCATTACTAAATGCAGTGTTTCATACTTGAACTTGACCTACATTGATCGGTAAACAAATTTAGCCATACAAATAATGCAAAGAATCTTGGGAGCAAAGTGTCCAGTGGCTGTTCTCTGTGAAAATGACTATTTTGAAGAGACAATAAAGCATTAGGTTGAGCTGAGTTCATGTGTGTGTCGTGTGGCATTGTTGTGCTGCGCCGGAATCAAACAAGTAAAATGATGCATCATTACTATTTTATTGCAGGTTATGAGTAAAGGAAACAAGAGTGGAAGAAGTACTCATAAAGCTGAATATAAAAATAAATTGGGTTTCTTTTAATAGAAGCAGCATGGAGTCTTGGATTAATATCAGATTAGCTGCAATCCCTAGAGTGTGTGTTGCCTGTGAGAAGCTGCTGTGAGTGTTTGTGATGGTGTGTTTGAAAGGGAAAATAGGCCTGTCAAATGCGAGATCTAATTGGGCAAACACTCAAACACATATGCACACACATATCCACGCCTCAATATGTCTTTGATCCATAAAACATGAAGTTCATTAGGTTCACACACACACACACACACACACACACACACACACACACACACACAGTGCACCAATTAAACATTTCAGGAAATGGGAAGGGAACGTCAACAACAACAGAAGGTTTTGGTGGATATTATGACTTTAAGAATGAATCCTTTTTTGAGAAGTCAACGACCGGTGAGATTCTTAACATTTCTGAAGCTACTGTGATGAGTTTAATGTTCTTGTTGGCTCTGGAGTTGCCATTACTCACTTGACGTCATCCTCCACTGGTGACATATTGTAAAACGCTAGCACTGAGAATGATTTGAATACCTGCAAGACACGTGACTAGCCAACGACCATGAACTGAAGGACTCGTCATTCATTGCAACACAGCGGCATTGTTTTTCATGCCTACAGCACCATGCAAGTCGATATCCACAAATGATAAGGCAAACCACATACAGGTGACCCCAAATTAAGCAGCTTGTACAGGTGTAAATAGTCGAAAATGGTGTGTCTACATTGTCGTGATGAGATAATGAATATTCAGAGTCGTCCTTTTAGTCTCCTTAATAAATATTCTAGCACTTTCCCTCTTGCACTACTCTGGAGTGTTACCTTTTATAAAGCGTAAAGTCCTCATATAAAAATAGAACGTTTAAAATGCTACACTGTGAAGCACTGAAAACTGCTTTGACTGTTAAGCAGCAAGCGGCACGACTTTCACACAAACCCATATAAATAAATCGAATGGATTCAATACACCTCGATGTGTAACCTGCATCAGCAAAGTCAGATTACAGGATTTTATCACACAGGTTGTGAAGATAAACAATAATAGAGCTCATGACTAAGCCCGACTGTGGAAACACATTGCACTAATCCTTCGGCTCTATGATGTGAGATTTTCACCAAAGGTGTCATTCTCTCTTTCTAGGAAAGTGTCTGAAGGATGGTTAAAGATGCTCACCATCCAAAGCACAGCCTGTTCAACCTGGGACATTCTGGTAGGCCATCTATCTCACCTGTAGTTACTGACTTGGATATCTGTCTAGCACAAACACAAGAAAAAAAAAATTGTGAGAAAAAACTGTCATCGTGTGAATTCACATACTGTGAATGTCAGGAAGTCAGGGTCAGCCATGATACGGCGCCCCCCGGAGCACAGAGGGGTAAGGGCCTTGCTCAAGGGCCCAACAGTGGCAGCTTGGCAGTGCTGGGGCTTGAACCCCCGACCTTCTGATCAGTAACCCAGAGCCTTAACCGCCAGGCCCCCGCTGCCCCTTTGTGCTTTGTATAATAGGATTTTTGATTTGTGGAATAGGATTTGTGCGGCTGAAATGAAGAATTTGAGAAGGTTTAACTGTTGTGTTTGTGGGAGAGAAAAAAATTCTTCAAGTGCAAATTCCACTGTCATGGGTGCTCCTATGTTTTCCTCAAATAATACCTCCACATTGGGTCAATAAGTATTTGAAGAGTGACAAATTTTTTGTCATTTTGCCTCAGAACACCACCATGATAGATTCGAAATGAAGCAATCAAGATGTAATTGAAGTGTAGACTTTCGGCTTGAATTCAAGGGTTCTAACAAAAATTTTTTTTAGGGTTTAGGAATTACAGCCATTTTTACAGAGTCCCTCCATTTCCACAGGCTCAAAAGTAATTGGATAATCGACCGATAAGCAGTTTCAAGGCCAGTTGTATCATTTTTCCTCATTATTTCATGACAGATTAATGAGCTAAAAGGTCTGGAGTTGATTCCACGTGTTGAATTTGTATTTGGTAGCTGTGTATGGGAACTCTCAGTATGTGGATTTGACTGTACATCAAATCAACACAGAAGCAGTAGCAGAAACACAAAACTACTGCTATAATAAGAAGTTGTTGTGGTCCACCTGAACCTATGCAAGTTTTCTCAGAGTTCTTATCTTGCCTATGTCATTTCCAGTGTGCTAATTCTGTGTCTGAATACAGACTTTTTGAAGAATCTTATGAAAAATTCAAACAAGCAAAGTTGTACAACAAGGTACAGTGTCCTCCACTAATGTTGGCACCCTTGGTAAATATGATCAAAGAAAGCTGTGAAAATTTGTCTTTATTGTTTAACCTTTTGATCTTTTGTTCAAAGCATACTTTGCTCTCGTGGATATCAAACAATAGCAAATAGAACACAGGTTTATCAAAAAATCTTTCTTAAATATACGGGGTGCAACTTTTAGTCAATACTTTGTGCTAGCTCCCTTTGCCAAGATAACAGCTCTGAGTCTTCTCCTATAACGCTGATGAGGTTGGAGAATACATGGCGAGGGATCTGAGAGCGTTCCTCCATACAGAACCTCTCCAGATCCTTCACATTTCAGGTCCACGCTGGTGGACTCTCCTCTTCAGTTCACCGCACAGGTTTTCTCTGGGGTTCAGGTCAGGGGATTGGGATGGTCAGGGCAGGACCTTGATTTTGTGGTCAGTAAACCATGAGAGTAGAGGCTTTTTTTCTTGAAACCCTTCCAAACAACTCGTGGTGATGTAGGTGACTTCAGACTGTAGTTTTGGAGACCTTCTGACCCCAAGACAAAACTAACTTCTGCAGTTCTCCAGCTGTGATCCTTGGAGATGTTTTGGCCGTTCTCTTCACGGTGCGTTGAGACGATATAGACACGCGTCCAATTCCAGGTCGATTCATAACATTTCCAGTTGAAAGGGTGGAAGGGTGCCAATATTAGTGGATGGCACTGTATACTATGCTGATATACTGAAAATAGGAGAAGAATCAACCTTGAAAAATCCACTCCATAATCAACTAACTTAATACTTTATATTAAATGATTATTCAATATACAGGCAGAACCATGGCCTTGATATGATTCTTTAATCATTCTTCACATCTGGAGGTATGCAAACATGTAAAATGATATCCCCACCGGTTTCATTAATGCCATCTCACATTTGAGCAAACAAACATCCTCCGTCCCTCTTTCCCCACTCATTTCTCCTCCATCCCTCTCCCCTTCCTCTCTCTTCCATTATCCACCTAATAAACATCACAGCCCTAACAACATGTTTACTGCAAACAGTTATGAAGAGCAGCAACAAAATGCCATCTCACGTGAGCTTTTTAAACATACAGTCAGTGACTATGTTCCAAACTACACAGTACTGTTCCAGCTGTTTTCTTGCTGCGAGCGGTGTAATTAGTAGCTTAGGGCCTACTATTTTTTAAAACAGATATCCCCAAAAAAGTACATTTAAATATCCTTTGATGAAAAGCTTAAAGTACTGGGTAGTCGCAGGGGGCCCCATTATGGTGTGAAAAGAATAGAAACGGCAATTAATGTAACTAAAGAAGGTAATAAACGTAATGTCACAAGATCATGAAGAGGTAGCAATCATGAAGCATTTGTATTTATCTACGGCAGAAATTGCAAAAAAAGTTATTAATGGTAATTAATTGGATTTTGTCAATCTGTCTGCTTTAAATACTTTAAGTTGCTAGCTCATTACTTCAGTAGCCTGTTGAATTTAAAGATATTTACCACACTTTTAAAAACACCGGGTTAAAAACAACCTAAATTGGGTTATCTTTAGCCCAGCGGCTGGGTAAATATAGGACAGAACACATTTTGGGTTAAACTAACCCATCAAGTCGGGCTGTAAATTTTAACCCAGCAAATGCGTTGTTTTTCAATCCAAAGGATGGTTTCATTTTTACAAAAGCGCTGTGTTAATTTTATTTTAGAAATGGGTTAATATTTTCAGAGTTATTTTTACCCTTTGAAAATGTCATATATACCACATTATAAACAAACATGTCAACACGTTATCTCCTGTATTTATACACAAGAAGGGGTTTTTGTGCAAGAAGGGGTTCAGAAATGTATTGCTAGAGCTGCTAGAGTGGTGTTTAGGTATAGACTTTGAAGGAAATGACTCAAACAGGTCATATATTTAAGATGAAAACATCAGATTTTGATCAAAGGAGACGTGTGAAACCATCTAAAAAAAACACTGGGCATTACAAACAAGTAAGCCAACGCTAATGAACATAGCAGTGCGTTTAATGTAAACTGGACTGTTATCTCACATTTCCGCTTTTTCTAGCGTACAGTGACGGTTTTATGGATAAATATATCGATACGAACCTTGTTTCTCCAAATAAATATAACCATCTATCCATGTGAAAACCGCTATCTCCACCCGAGGCGAGTTCAAACTGAGCTGATTTGACCCAAGGAGCTGGACTGAGGTGTCGGGGTGTGGGCGGGGTGTGGGAGGGGTGCATTGATTCAGCTGTCAGTGAAAATGACCCAGACATTAACCCAGCAGTTGGGTTGCACAAAACTACCCAAAAACTACCCAAAATAATTCAATTAGATGATCCAAAAGCTCAACCCAGCGTTTGGGTAGAAAAAATAACCCAGCATATTTTTTTTGAGAGTGCACCCAGGTGATTGAAACCTAAATCACCTGCAATTTGTTTCAGAACTAGAGCAACTCAGATTATCACAACCAATGAAGAAGTTATCTTTAATGATTAATACATAATTAATTAATTTCATAACTGACTATCTATTCTATCTCTATTCATTTTCTATGTATATTATGTACGTTTTGATATTTACTTCCTTATTTTCGTTCAGTTGTTTTGAATATATTGTTTTTTAAATTGTTTTTCCCTTGTCTAAGACAATGTGGTATTAATTCTGTATATTCTTGTATATAAAATACATTTACGGCATTTGGCAGACGCCCTTATCCAGAGTGACTTACATTTATCTGATTTATACAACTGAGCAGTCGAGGGTTAAGGGCCTTGCTCAAGGGCCCAGCAGTGGAAGCTTGGCAGTGCTGGGATTTGACCTTATGATCTTCTGAGCAGTGGTTCAACTTCTTACAACTGAGCTACCGCTGCCCAAAAATACACGCCCCAAAATAATATGATTGGTATGGGTAAGGAACCTGTCGTGCTGTAGAATACAAAGACATATACAACTTTGTTGCAAAAGTTTAGGGAAGTACCAGAAGGTGTCCACATACTTTTGATCATTACTTTTTTTTTTTAAATAAAAAATTGTAAATCTTGCAAAAACTTCTAGTTTGGTTTGGCTAACACAAACATTTACACACAACTTTAATAAAAGCTTGATAAATTAAGCCCATTATTAGTATGCTATTTAGCAAACACTGCCTACTAACTACAGTTGCAATCAAAAGTATTCACCCCCCAGTGCAAATCAGGTTTATTGTCTAAATGTACAGACTTTCAGCTCTTTGCGATGAACAAATCAAACAAAAGCTATTGAAATAGTTCAACACAACGAATGCTTCAAGTGGTTTCCCCCAATTCAACTGAAAATGCAACTTATAATGATAATTATAATTCTTATAATTCTTATAATTCTCCAGTCTCAAAATTATTCTCCCCCCTTCAGTTCCAGTCAGGTGACTGTGATGGCCCTGTAGAATCTTCCAGGACTTCTTCTGCACCCAAGCCTTGGTGGAATTTGAGGTATTCTTGGGATCGTCGTCCTGTTGGAAGGTCCGATGACGCCCAAGCTTCAGCTTCCTCACAGACGGCATGATGTTTTCTCCTAGGATTTCCTGATACTTCACTGAATCCATCTCGCCTCCCACACGCTGCAGGTTTCCAGTGCCAGACGATGTAAAGCAGCCCCGGAGCATCACCGAGCCTCCACCATGCTCGACTGTGGACAGAGTGTTCTTTCTTCATTCTTCTTCCTCCAGACATACCACTGATCCATCGTGCTAAAAAGATCCAGTTTTGTTTCACTGCTCCACAGAACAGAATCCCAAAACTTCTGTGAATTATTTATATCATTTTGAGCGACTTTTGTGCTTTTGGGTCAGTAGGGGTGAACGTCTTGGAGTTCTGGCATGGAAAACCTCTGTGTTTAGTACACGCCTTACTGTGCTCACTGAAACCTCAGTGTCTGTTACACCGAGTCTTGCTGCAGGTCTTTTGCAGTCACTCGAGGGTTTCTCACAACCTGCCTTCTCACAAATCTGCTTGCAGCCGTTGACAGCTTCCTTTTTCTGCCGCGTCCAGTTATATCATGAAATTTATACCCGTAGCCAGTTCAGGTATTTCATGTGTTCCAGCTCAAGCACACCTGGAGCAACTAATGAAGCCCTTGATTAGTTTATATCAGGTGTGCTTGAGACAACACCTGTTCTGCATATTTGTGCTGTTGTGAGGGATTCTATTCAGGGGGGTGAATAATTCTGAGACTGGAGGAATCATTCTAAGTTGCGTTTTCAGTTGAATTTGGGGAAATCACTTGAAGCGTTCGTCGTGTCGAACTATTTCAATCGCTTTTGTTTGATTTGTTCATCGCAAACAGCTGAAATTCTGAACATTTTGACAGTAAACTTGATTTGCACTGGGGGGTGAATACTTTTGATTGCAACTGTACAGTATATGACAACAAACGAGTCATTCTACACACTACCAATAATAAAAAGCGTTGTTGCACTCAAAAAAACAGTCTTGAATTAGTGCTGTCAACACAAAGTGAAGTCAAACACACACAATCTAATCGCTTTTCAGGTGTTTAAAGGAGTGATAATTCTGTTGTTAGGTGACTGAAATGCAAAGGCTGAATGCTTTGTGTCAGTTGTATTGGTGAGTTTCTACTAAGTCATGACTCATTTGTTCATTCATTTGTTTATTCATTCATTCATCTTCAGTAAGCACTTTATCCTGGTCAGAGTCACGGTGGATTCTGTGCGCCCGGTTCAGGGAGACATTCATTTATTTCTTGTTATCTTCATTTTATGTTGTTATTTATTTTCTTATCTTTCTCAGAGTCCGTGTCAAGTTCGAGTACAAATTTACCCGAGTGCGTGACAAGTCCGAGTTCGTTCATAATTAGACTCGAGTCCGGATCGAGTACCCTAACGTTAGTACGTGGTTTGGCAAGCAAGCATGGATAAACCGGAACACACTCTGCTACATCGTTTACTCCAAAAATCTGTTTCCCTTGAGCACAACTTCTCTTCATCCATATGACAAATTTATCTACCTGCCTCTCACATGCTGTCTCTCCGCCACGAACAGCCGCGATAGAGGAGCGCTAATCAATCACGCTTTCAAATAATCAGAGTCTAAAGCACTATTGCACAATGAATTTGAATTGATTGAGGAAAAGTGGGAAGGGGAAAAGAGATTCATTCACAGGGAAGGTCGATCGTTAGCACCAGCAGATTGCTCAGGGTTCAGCTGCTGGCAGAGAACATTAATAATGCAGCACAAAAGCTATATCTCACGACTGATATTTTCTTCATGTTTCCTTTTTAAAGCTTTTGCAGCATGGACAGAAAATTCACCAGGAGGGTTAAAACTGCAGGTCAGTGCAACCTGCCAACATGCACCACTGCACTGTGGGACATAAAGACAGTCAAATGGGGATTATAATTGCAGCAATAATGGCTAGCAGACGACTTTAAATTCCTCAGGTAAAGCTGATCACTTCAGTCCTGAACATTAGGTGCAATGGACTGGCAACCCCATCGAGGGTGTATTCCCACAACATGCCCAGTGTTCCCAGGATAGGCTCCAGAACCACTGCAACCCCGACCAGGGTAAAGTGGTTCCTGGAAATTAATGAATGATTCATTCATGAAAAATTATTCTTTCTTTTATCACCCTGTCACCTTCAGCTCTCAGTACCGCAAGAGCAGTACTTTATTATTATTCTGCCACAACCGTCTCGCCCGTTTCTGTCCTACTCAGGTCAAACAGACCCTTTCTCCGAAAATGGAACAATACCAGACATGACTTTTACCTAACACGACATTTTAAGTACATGACACAGCTCATATGAGCTGTTGTTTTTCACTGAAAACTGCGATTACACCGTTTCAGCTACAGTCTGAAATAAGCGAGGCGTGTTACCACATGAGTGAAATACAACATATGGCAGTAAAAATTGATTTAAGATATTATCATATAGCAAAACAGTGGATTTGCCTCTGTGTTAAATAGACGTTTACAAGAGATGATTAATAAAGATCAACTGAGGAAAAAGCTGCACTAGCTGCTGTAAATGAATGAATAAAAAGAACTCTAAATACAATTCACTGATCTAATACTCTCTATCCATATTCTCTATCCGAGCTCAACTGGCCTGAAATGCTGGATCTGAATAAAATGGCATGAATCAGCCACAGAAACACTACGATTTCAGCATTGTGTACAAAATCATAATAATAATAATAATAATAATAATAATATAAAAGCTACTCAACTAATTGGTAGTGAAATAATGTCTAACTAACTAATGTAAGTTGGAGTGAGGGATCAGTCAGAGTTGGGCAAAGCCCCTGAACAGTAAACAATGTAGGTATAATAATGCCTAACACATAGAAGAATGATTAGTAATGGGGTCGGTATGAGGTGTTAGCCATTAAGAGATGATAACAGTTAACACTCTTATAGATGTGCATGGTCTTACCATTTAAATAAAATATACAGCATCGCACTCTGACAATTTGAAGAAAAAATATCAAATGTCGCACGAACAGGAGACTCGGATAGGATTCGTTTTATTCAGGAATATTTCTAAAATAAACAATCTTTCTCAGTTTTAAATAAATGATTAGCTGAAAATAAGGATCAGCTGAGTAGGACAAAGCCTGAGGGTACTGTCATCACCGACAACGAAATACAATCCTCTCAGCCTTATTTTGCCTGGCCAGGAAAGGCAATTGGGCTCAGGCAGGATGTGAGTCTGCTGATTAAAAAAAAGATGAGGCCGTGGCTTTGATCAACCCCTGCAGTTTCCAGCCCTGCTAATGGATTCCTCCTTTAACAAGGTCGATATCGAGAAAAGAAACATTTGCTGCTAAGCTCCAAACTGATCCATTTTAACTTAACTTTAACCCCTTGTAGGGATTTGACATTTTGGGATTATAATATATTTATTATTGTTGTCATATTTTCTCATGTTTAACCAGTGAAATGAACATTATTCTCACCTCACACCCAGTGTTCCCAAGACCGTGACCTTGACCAGGATAAAGTGCTTACTGATGATAAATGAATGAAAATGTACATGTATTTTCACGTTAAGCACGTGACGGGGTTAGGACGGATGCACATGCTGATAAGAGCTTTATTAGAGTAGAGGGAGGCAGACGAATCCAAAACGTGAGACAATAGCATTGGTCAGAAACAGGCAATAGGTCAGGCAACAGGTCAGGCGATCAGCAAACGGGCGTAAACAAGGAATCGGAGAACGAGAGCGAGAACAAAACTATGAAATAAACGCGACGAACAAAGGCTTGGTATACGGAAAACTCACACAATACTTCGCGAATGACAAAGAGACACGAGGGGTTTAAATGACAAACGTAATCAAGGGTGAACACAAAACAGCTGAGACTAATGATGACACGTACGCGAAACAACCAATGACAATACAGGGGCGGAGACAGGACAGACATCACAACAAAACACACGTGTCAGAAGTAAACAAGTAAACTCACACTGAGCTTGTGCTTCGGGTATGAGAGCGCCGCGCGCTCCAGCGCTGTCGCGAGGAGAAATCATGACCTGTATCGACATACCTGTTTCTATCAGTGAAATTATTACATTAATATGTTTCGAAAAATCCATTTCAGATCATATACAGAGTTTTTAAAAATCATTTTTGTTTGTACTTATTTTTTTCCCACCTAAATTTTGTTTCTGAATTTTGGTTTACTCTTGTGGAAAAAAACGACTCCCTATTGAAATCTGTTTGTAAGAGATTATCCCTCAGCAGCCCGGAGCATGACGGCGCGCTTCAGGGTTTTCTACGACTTTGTTTACGTTCACACGTGTGTTTTGTTATGGTTTCTGTCCTGTCTCCGCCCCTGTATTGTTATTGGTTGTTTCCCTCATGTGTCATCATCCATGTTACCCCTTCTGATTAGTTTGTATATTTAAACCCCAGTGTGTCTCTGTTCAGGGCAAAGTATTGTGTTTCTGTGCGTAGCCGCCGGAGCCGTACCAAGCATTTCGATCTTTGTTCTTTGATTCATGGTTTTCGGTGCTTGTCCTTGTGTTTATTGATTCCTGTTTCGCCTAGTTTTGCCCGTCTGTTGGTCGCCTCACCCACGCTTGGTATTTGACTTTGATGTTGCCTTTTGATTTGGATTTGTCTGCCTGCCTGTTAATAAAGCCTTTAACTACAATTGCATCCATCTTCACCCTGCTAATCGGACACTGTTGTGTTTTTTTTGTTTTCACGTGAGCTTACTTGTTTGTTTTTAGAAATTGGTGAGGCCACACAATTGTTATTTATGATAAAAACGTAGAATTGAAGCGGTTCTACTTTCTTTTTCTGTATAAACATTATATATAAACTATATTTCATGTAGAAATTAATCAAAAGCACCAACATTTTTCTGCCTTGGTAGTTTACATATGTGTGTGTGTGTGTGTGTGAGAGAGAGAGAGAGAGAGAGAGAGAGAGAGAGAGAGAGAGAGAGAGAGAGAGTGGTGGCTTAATGATAATGAGCTGATGATCTGGATTAGGTGTACTTGGAGTTATGGAAGCTTGAGGATAAAGGTCAGTGGGTACTCAATCTTACACCTATTCTGAGGTCCTCTCCTCTGCAGGTGGCCTAATTCTCAAGCCCTGCTTTTGGAAATAATGTATACCTAATTCTAAATCATTACAGTTTCAAAATCATGAAGCTGGGTCATTCCAGTTGTACAGTCATAGAAAAGGTTTAATTTGTGAATCTGCATAAGATACAGTATATGGTTAAAAGTTATACACACATTTGTGGTTCTTCCCCACACTGCTGACACAACGTTATTAACACACAATGTGTATATGATGTCTTTGTATGCTGTACTGTAGCAGTACAATTTCCCTTTACTGGAGCTAAAAGGTCTAAAAGGTCTAGCCCAGATCTGTATGGCATGACAGTGCGCCTGTGCACAAAGCAAGGTCCATGGTTTGCCAAGGTTGGTATGGAAGAACTCGAGTGTCCTGCACAGAGCCCTGACATCAATTCCACCGAACACCTTTGGGATGAACTGGAAGCCAACCACATGCCAACTTCTCACTCAACATCAGTGCCCAACCACACTAACGTTCTTGTGGCTGAATGAGCACGATTCCCTAGAACCATTCCCCCGAAATCTAGTGGAAAGCCTTCCCAGAAGAATGGAGTGAAAAGGGGACTAAATCTGAAATGCGATGTTCAAAAATGGGTGTGATATCAGGTGTCCACAACCCCTCTCACTACTCTGGTGAAAGCATCAAAGCATTTAAGAGCACAAAAAAACAAATTTTTACTAATGTTAGCAATATTCGCTCCTAAGACAATCTTCCCAGGTGTTCCATAATGCAGTATATATTATGTAGCTAGCTAATCTAGCTACATGCTAGTATGACGGGAAGGATCTGCTACACTGCTCTTTGTTCAAGACCACCGTTAGAGACGGCTAACTGCCCTATTCTGTATGCATTTGCTTACAAATGCCTGTGATTGGCTGATGTCACTCTGATCCACAAAAAGACAGAAGGTCATTCTTCTCACCCAGAGATTTTGCAGACTGACCGGCGTCCCCGAGTTAACAAAATCAAATCGTTTTAATTTAATTTGTTAAACAAACTTGCATCCCCATATGATGTCGACACTAAGCTTCTGCTTTTCATTTCTTCAACTTGACATAGCAATGAATAAATTAATAAATAATTTCCACTTCGAAAAAGACGTCTATTGCACTTGCTCTTTGATGTCAAAATCAACGTTTGTTATAAAGCTACATAAGATTAGCTAACTATATTATCGAGTAAATACAAGCAAAAAGCAGGTTCACTCTCAAGCTGGCCAATGTTAAGAAGAATGTTTTGGTGAAGTTATATGTCAGGAATTCAATTTGTCATCTCCCATATGACAGGCTACAACCTAAAAAGCCCACTCCCTTGCTTTCTAGTTCCCCTGAAGCGGAAGGATGCCACCGACATCACCTGTTTCACATCTAGATACATCAGGCCTTTAAAAAAAATATATCCCTTTTATTTACCCTCTTGGCTCAAAATGACCTTAATATTACCCTCATGATAGACGCAATGATGAGATTTGGCACTATTATGAGACAATGTTCATGACTGTGATATTAATGAAACACATTATTGAGTTAACGTTCCAAAATGACAAAATTTCACAGATATGGAATCCCTTCACTGGATTGCAGCCAAGAGTGTTATTAATATTATAGCACATCTGCCATCCTATTTCCCCAGCTGATATTCACAATAGGTCGCATTACTGACTGAGTTCTTTTCAGATAATGTGTCCTGTTACACCCGATCTCTCCAGTCCTGCCTACTTGAATACAGTGCAAGCAGGAGTGTGCCAAATGCCTGATGTATTATCCAACCCAGTTTCGTATAAATAAAAAACAACATTTACATAACTTATTTGCAGCACTTTGTATATTATGAATATTAATGTTCTGTTTCAAAAATAAACAAATAAATAAAAATAAAATCAGGCTTGCAAATCACTATGGAAGGCTCTTTTTTCAGTATTGCATATATTCAGTACACAACTGTTTAGACCTCAGATCAGAAAGGATGTGTTTGTCTATTATTATGATTTGGAATATGATCAGGATGGCACAGTGGGTAGCACTCACAGCTCCAGGGTCCCCAGTTCCATCCGGCGCTTTGGGTTACTATCTGTGCAAAGTTTCTGAGTTTGTGTGGGTTTCCTCCAACTTCCCCAAAACATGCTGACGAAACTAACCTCAGCTATTTTCTTTTCTAAAAAATACGTATGAATAATGAAACACAAGGCAGGAGAATGCAATATGCCGTATTTGCGCCTTGATGGCCCTGCACAAAAATATGGCTGCTGGAGGCGGCAGGTATTTTGCATTGAAGCTTGATAAAATTAGGCCATGAAAGATTTGTCTTAACCAAGCAGATCAGCTAGAACATCTCAGTTTGGCTCATGGGTGTGAAAAATGAGGCGAGCTTACTCACACACGTCTCACACACTGCTTTAAAACTCCATTACGGAGGTGTGATGTCATCGCAAGCAAAATGTGTGCAAGCTGGAGGGAGAAGAGTGAGTGAGTGAGTGTGTGTGTGTGTGAGAGAGAGAGCGCGAGAGAGAGAGAGAGAGAGAGAGAGAGAGAGAGAGAGAGAGAGAGAGATGGAAATACAGGATGATGATTAAAAGAGACTGGAAAGAGTAGGAGAGAGACACAGAGAGAAAGAGGAGGCTAAGGGAGCCAGGGAAGGGGTTTAATAATTTAAAGAAATTATTGAGGGAGACAGAGAAGGGTATGATGTAAATGAAGTAAATCTCGACGACAATGGTGTCAACCGGGAAGTCAAGTCTACCGTGTATGCCAGAAATACCCTTAAAATATTCTTCGTGAGGAAATCTACTGATGAACAACTACTGCAGATATCTGACCTTGCTGTGACCTTGACCCTGTTTGAAGCACTTCTAAAAACCTAATCTGTTCATCTGCTGGGTACAATGATAAATTCAACATTCTGCAATTCTGCAAACTTTGAACCACTCATTCTTGAGATATAGCACTAATGATAATCCCAGACAAATGCATGGATGGACAGATGGACGGACGGACAACCCAAAAAAAACAATGCCACCACCATATAAAGACTGTGATGTGCTCATCCCAGGAATCTTAGTCACAATATGGTCATACTGAACATCCTTTCAACACACTTTCCTCTTTTACACCCATATATCCTAATTGTTTAGAATTCCACTCTCTGGTGTCAGCCAGAAGAGGATTCCCATTTAACTCTGGTTCCTCTTACAGTTTCTTTATGTTGTCACAATTTTCCTTGCCACTGTAACATCTGGATTCCTGTACTGTCATGGTCCAGGTCAGAGCTGGGGTAATACATGGGGTATTTTCCTGTTTTTACCTTTCCTGGTGTTTCCAGTATTTCCCTCCCTCTCGTTCCTGTGTGTGTGTGTGTGTGTGTGTGTGTGTGTGTGGGTGTAGAACTCCACCTCACACCTCGCCTGATATATAACATATATAAACTCCAGTCTTTCAGCCACTCTTCACCAGATTGTTCCGGCTTTCGTTGCGGTACACTGCCGGCTGTACTCGTGTTATTGTTAATGGTTTCCCACACTGTGCTCGTCGTGTGTTTTCTCTCCTCGTGCTCCAGGATCACCGCACCTGCTTCCTGCCTGCTCACTGCCAACACTGCTCACAGGTCCATTTCACCTTGTCTTCCCCATGGCTCTCCTGCTCTGCACTCAGCACTCACGCTGCTGACCTGAGTTCAAGCCTCGACAACATGAGCCAGCATCGGCTGTGCACGCTCACGTGGGCCCGGGGTCGAATCCTAACCCCGACTACACATTATCACACTTCTATCCCACACACCCAAGTTTCCAGTACCCTTCGATAAATCCTGTTAACCTTGTGCCTGAGTTTTGCTTTTGGGTCCCCTCCTCTCTGTGCTTCATAACATGTACAACTACCGCTTGTGACAGCCCGGTAAGTGCGCAGAAACACAAACATATCACGTAAACCTGCTAAAAGTTGGGTTGAACCAGCTCCAGGTGTGTGTGCGTTTCCACAAGTCCCATTGAGCGTAGCCTGGTGCACCGAGGAGAAGATCTCACCCCCATACAAAGGAGCTACACAAAGATATAATGTTCCTCACGTGATTGGCAGCGAGGTGCTGAAAGGACAGCGTCACTTCAGAACCTCGATTGTTTTGGACAGCATGAGAGTACATGGCTGCAAAGCGGGGCGGCAGAAACACACACAGCTGGCAGCCACTGATGACAGCAGCCTCTCTTTACCCTCCCGGACCAGAGGGGAGAGTATAAAAGGGCATCAGAACAACAGCCATGTGAGCAATGTTCCTCAACACATATCAGCTGATATATTTTTCTTCCTTTCCTGCAGGAAGCAGAGACAGCTCAGACGACGACAAGGACATTCCCTGGCAGCCACATCCAGATCGATGCCTCTGAGGTCTTCAACTGAGTTCCTTGGGTCCCGCCTCTCACCTCCAGAAGCCTACTCCTCACGCTCTGACCCCGGAGGCCTACTCCTCACGCTCTGACCCCGGAGGCCTACTCCTCACGCTCTGACTCCGGAGGCCTACTCCTCACGCTCTGACCCCGGAGGCCTACTCCTCACGCTCTGACCCCGGAGTCCTACTCCTCACGCTCTGACCCCGGAGGCCTACTCCTCACGCTCTGACCCCGGAGGCCTACTCCTCACGCTCTGACCCCGGAGTCCTACTCCTCACGCTCTGACCCCGGAGGCCTACTCCTCACGCTCTGACCCCGGAGGCCTACTCCTCACGCTCTGACCCCAGAGACCTACTCCTCACGCTCTGACCCCAGAGACCTACTCCTCACGCTCTGACCCCAGAGACCTACTCCTCACGCTCTGACCCCAGAGACCTACTCCTCACGCTCTGACCCCGGAGGCCTACTCCTCACGCTCTGACTCCAGAGAACGATGCTGATCTGCCGCTGCACCAGAGCACTGCACTCCCCACACTCAACCACACTTCTATAAATAAAAGAGCACTCTAGTCTCCCAGTGTCTGTGTTCTGCCTGCTCCAGCTTTAAAAGCCACACCCTCAAAGAATTTATAATGGTTTTAATGTTCATGATGGGAATTGTATTGGTTTTAATGGAAACTGTAATAGTACCTGTGGGTCTCTACTCGTAATTAGTTGCCTTCTATTGGTGGCATGTTATGTCTCATGGATACCATTAAGGAGCAAAAATGGTAAGGGCAATGATTTTAATTGTTAGCTGATGGTTTGTAATGGTATTTGTAGTGGAAACCATTAGAATTTCCGTATTGGTTTCTATTGTTTTTCTCAGCAAGGAAGAATGACTAGAAGGGAAATGTCCGAGGGATTTAGTAATAGAGGACTGAGATACCGTACTGAGTACACTACAGGGAAATGCTTTACTTCACATAACCTAGCTTGATATGCCTAGTGAACACTAAACGACTTTCAAAATCGGCATACCACTCACATTACATAGCTTTAATTACGTCTGATGTGTCTTTATGGATGTAGCTGTGTCCACATTATACAAGCATTAGCAGATAACGTTCACACACTGCATAATCTTTCACTCGGAGAGATCAAAGTGTGTCTGATCTCCAAATCCTGCTTTCTCTCAAAAATGAACATGAGAGCTGTCTATCAGGTGATGATGTCACAGTGGAGAGTAAGAGGCTGTGGTGGTTGCTCTGGCACAATTTTCTAAGAAAACAAGAAGAAAGAGAGAGAGAAGAAAAATGTGGAGGAAAGACTAGTTGGGGAGATGTGTGCAGTGAGGATTTTGTCTGCAAGAAGAACTGGAAGTATGGTGTGAAGAAACATAGCTATTTTTATCCTGTGTGTCACCAGGAGTCATGTGTTTGTTTGTTTTTTTATTTTTGCTGTTCCTAACATCCATCCAGGCATGGCATGCCAGATTATTTCTTATTGAAGCAATATTATTTTGTTGACAACAGTGGGAATCTCACTGGCTGTTGATCATAGAAGTTCTTACTACTTGTCACAGAGGTGCTCCCTCTACATGATTGAAAATATCACACTACACAATGGAGGTTTGTCTTAGGTCCAATAAATTTGTCTTCAGCTTGGCCATAGAAAACGGAAAAGGAAGTTAAACCTAGAATTTAACAGAGATATATGTATATTTTTTGGATAAACCTGCGCTGTGTTTGCAATTGTCTTACGTCCATGAGAACTGAGTATTTTTGTGATTTTTTTTAAACAAATGATCAAAAGGTTAAACAATAAAACCAATTTTACACAGCGTCCTTTGCTCATATTTACCAAGGGTGCCAATATTAGTGGAGAGCACTGTATGTAATATTGGATCATTTTCCTCAGTAAATAAATGGCCGAGTATAATATTTTCGTTTAATTGGATTCTCTTTATCTACTTTTTGTACTTGTGTGAAAATCTCATTTCTACATGTGCATAAATGCAGAAAATTCTAAAGGGTTCACAAACTTTCAAGCACCATTAATATATGGTCGGCGGTGTTCTTAAAAGCTGCCTTGCTGTATGACCTGAGTAGCAGACATCAGGAGAGGAAAGCGTGTGTGTGTGTGTGTGTGTGTGTGTGTGAGTGTGCACATGGTGATGCCTTTGATGCCTGAATGTGTGTGTCCGTGAGTGAAAGGATGCACCGACCTGCCTCTCTATACTCCTCCACATTCATCTGACTGTAAGGTTCATTAAGACTGTTCAATCCTCAGATTGTTCAGTCAGGCGCAAACTTGATCATATCACCACAACATTTTATCTAACATTAGCTTGCTGGTAAATCTGGCTCCATATTAGCCTAGTGCAAAATAACTCCCCCAAAGTCCTTTAACACATTACTGTGTTCTTGATGAAGCATACGGGCATATTAAAAAAAGTATATATATATATATATATATATATGATCTGTAGTGATACCGGCTAACCAGCATTCAAGTTACTTATTTGGCTCGTTATTTTAAGCAACCTCAATAACACCTCCTTAGTCTTATCTAGAGAGATATGTTAAATGCCTCATGTTCTTAGCTAGCATATGTCACTGACAGCCCTACTTTGTTATGCTAGCTTAGTTTTTTTTTAATAGCAGGCTAACAAAACCTAATCAGTAGGTTGTGTGTTCAAATCCTGATGATGGCAAGGTTTTGACTCATTCTATTTCTATTTCTTCAAAGGAATTTTAGGAGAAACATCTGTTACAAAGTTGATGTGTAAGGGTAAAAGATCAGAGAAAAACCTTTGCGCAATATATGTGGATGCCAGTGATTCTGGGAGGGGAATTAAAAAGATCTCCAAATTATTAGACATACATAATTTACTGTAAGGAATACTGGTATATGGTCTGCACTTATAGAGCGCTTTTTTAACCTTAGTGGTTCCAAAGCGCTTTACACGGTGTCTCATTCACCCTTTCACACACACACACACACACACACCAATGGTCGCAGAGCTTTCCATCCGGAGCAACTCGGGGTTCAGTGTCTTGCCCAAGCACACTTCGGAATGAGGAGTCACGTGGGCCGGGAATCGAACCGCCAACCCTACGATTAGTGGACGACCCGCTCTACCACCTGATCCACAGCCACAAATCATCTACGCATGGCGCAGATTTCAAACGACTGCCAATTTGTACAGGGCTGGTCGTCCCAGCAAATTCAGCCCAAGATCAGACCGTCTGATGCAAAAAGTCGTCTCCAAGAACCCCAAAATTTTATCACAGGATCTGCTAGGAAGTCTTGCAGCTGTTGGTGTCAAAGTGCATGCTTCTACAATCAGAAAGAGATTTGACCTGCATGGGAGGTGCGCTAGGAAAAAGCCTTCACAAGACTACAGTGTACCAATGAGAATATAGACAAAGCCCAGGCATTTTGGACAGACGAATCAAAGATAGAGTTGTTTTCCCACAGTCACGTCGGACATGTTTGGTGCTGACCAAAGACAGCTTTTCAGGAGAAACACCTCATACCAACTGTGAAGCACGGTGGTGGAAATGTTATGGTTTGGGGTTGCTTCGCTTCCTCAGGGACTGGACAACATGTGTTCATTGATTCAATTATGAATTCTGCATCATATCAAAGAGTGCTTGAAGATAATGTGAGGCCATTTGTCCGAAAGTTGAAGTTGAACCGATAGTGGACTTTTCAACAGGATGATGATCCTAAGCACACGAGCAAATCCACCAAGGAACGGCTCAGAAAGAAGAAATGTAGGGTTACGGAACGGCCGAGTCAAAGCCCGGATTTGAATCCCATTGAGATGTTGTGGGGGGATGTGAAACGTGCAGAACATGCAGGAAAACCCTCAAACATCTTACAACTGAAAGAATATTGCATGGACGAGTGGTCAAGAATTACATCACGAGCCAATTATAATATCCAAGTTATTCTGGGTGGATTTGTTGTGTGGATGTGTTTGTAAAGCTATGTTTTGCGCATCATACTAAAAGTAGAAATAGTAAAGAAGAAAAGGGAAGGAATTCTTCTGTAATGCTTATATACAGTGGAATGTCACCAATTATTCCGACTTTGTACTGAAAAAGTGTACAAATGTAGTTTGTAATGTGTTTTTAACATAAAAACAAGAAATCACAGAATTTAGGCCATTGGAATTGTTTAAATCTTACACATTTTAAAATATTACATATTGCTGAGTTCTGAAAGGGTTTTATTGCTCCAAGTCCTCGATCAGTAGATGACAGCAGATGGACCTTTTATTACTAGCTACATAGCAAGCTAATTTGATTCTGTAAATTGATGTGGCTATGTTGTCCTGCTTGAGATGTGAAGAGTGTTTCTATTGAAAACTCTACTTTATTTAATATAGGCAGCTTCAGGCTGTAACGATAATGACCACAATTTTAGAGCAATAAGTGCCTGATGCTGATACTCAGTGTAAACATCAAAAAGCTGCACATGTATATGTGTGTCAGCTAAACTCTACTCTCAGAATGAGTCATACTGGAGGCATTAATGACAAAAGTGCTGAAAAAGTATGATTTGTTTGGGTGTGACCCAAATCCCCGCTCAGATCGTGAAGCTCTAAAAGAAGTCAGGTCCAGCTAAAGCTCACACTGAATGCTGATCACAGCCACTCGACTCCTTTTTAAACTGAAACCCTCATGTTTTTAATTCCATTACTCATCCATCCCACATCTCTGAACTCCCTCCCTCCTGAAAGATGTCAGATTTCTGAGGATGACAGAAGCATTCCAAACTTTATTGGCCATTTCAGTTCTTTGGGGGATTTTGAGGACTTTGGGATTCTGACTCAGAGTTCATCTCAAAATACGGAAAGGCGGGTCAGGGTGTCAGGTTGTTTTCTCACTTAGAGAGTGTAAAAATAAGTATGTTCTGTGAGAGCTGTGTTAAGAACTTAAAGGTAATAAGTTCAAATCAATGCCACAGTGTTGGCCCTGAGCTCTTTACCAATATTAAAACTCTTAATCATTATTGAGCCTGGTTTATGAGGCAGTTGAAACAGAATAAAAAAGCCTTTCTGGGCAGGAGACTGAGCTTTCAGACAGTTGGGTCATATAACCAAAATGAGAGAGTTACTGACTGTGCTGTCTGGCTATCAATACCCTTTGTCTCTCCACTTATTGTATAGCTTATAGCTCACTATCATTGCTGAATTCAGAGATACAACTAAGAAAAAGCAGACTGATATTGTATCGGGTGTGTAGAAAGACAGTCAGATGGGTTGGAGTGAAGTTCAGCTCTTTAGATAGTTATGACATAGGAATAGGTCACTTCCATTAATTAACAGACAGCCTGCAGGTTCATCAACAGCTAAGAATGGCCTCCTGCTTTGACAAGGTGTGTGGCCGGTTTCACCCAGTCGTTGCACTACCAGAGTCACCACACTGGCTCAGTTCGTTTACAGCTTTCAGCATCTGATATTATTAGCGATAGACATGCTAAGGAGACCTTTAAATACAGTCTGATACTGTAATTTATTGATGGTGTTTCTGTTGAGGGTAAAAATAGTTCTGAAATCTGATACCGATCTCCAGTGAGGATAAGAATCGCTCAAGGTGATGATGTTGTTCTCCATTGAGGATAAGAATTGATTAAGGTGCTTATACGGTTTCCTGTTCAGATGTAGCCACTGTGTGCTGACTGTCTTCAGTAAAAGAGACTTTATCTCTGAACAAATTGCTTAGCACCAAGACCAGATCTTCTGTACCATCTTGTGACTTTCCTTGCCATTTGCGGAGTTCTGACCAGTTTATGTGCTCCCAGTGGCAAACCATTATATATACACACACGATATACATTTTTGGGGAGGCAGAATCAGAAAGACATATTTACTGTATATGTGACTCTGCATAGAACATCAGTCACAGTGTACAGGGCTTCATATAAAGTGTTTCACACCATAGTAAGAAATTTTGCACTTATATCATATAAGTGTGTCTCTAACAACTTGTGAACATGCTGAAATTCTGGAGTCATTCCAATGGGCCAGACTGCTGTGACACAGCGACCTGTTCACGTGGAATGCCAGGTACAGTCTGATAGCATACCAACAGACGGAGCCATGGCCTGTTTGGCCAGAGTGGTGCTATTAATACATCAGTTGCGCAGGCTGTAGGACAAACTGTAGTGACATCCACATCAGCAGTAGCAGTGGAAAAGCTCACTGCTGAAGATTTGGCCAGTCATGCACACCCTGGACTAAAGCATTTGTCTCTGCTTTGTCTGTTAAGTCTGCACAGGAGTCAAGTGACTTTCTTCATGACTGACTTTTAGTCCTAGTGCTTCTGCATATGAGATCAGGAGCTTTGTCTGGCTCATCACCTGCTGTTGTCCTCACAGCAGCCCAACGTTCTGATAAGGGAATGTGCACACATCCTGGCACAGCAGGGGCTCTACAGTGATTTGCATATACAGTACTCTGTGAACACACAGTGTGCCAGTGCTAACACTAAGCAAAGGGTATGTCAGTCCTGAAAGTGCCTGTATTCTAAAACAATTAGAATGTGGAAATGCATTTGTCAGGTCTACGGTCAAAACCAGTCATGTCTGTTCACTGCTCGCAGTACTTCTGGTTTGCAAAGAATGAACAATTTATGTTCATAAATTTATACACACGGCTAAACGCTGACATAAACAAAAAGGCCATGTGCTTGTTCTAAACACATAGTCAACCATTGCATGAACAGTAATAAGTCAAACACTAGCATTACTGTCTACGTGTTAGCAAGAAACAAAGGATCAGAGCACTATACTTAACATCTTTGAATCCATTTGACAAGACAAAAATGGAAAAAGGAGGAATGATGTATAGTAGCAAGGACCTTTTATGGGCATTGAAACAAGCACAGTTCCATTAACCATTAACGGTCCTTAACATATGGAAGTAGAACTGTTAGTCGGTGATTAAAAACCTCTTTTGTTTTTATTACAAGCGCTACAACACCTACTTTTTGCATTGAATTGATTATTTAGAGAAGTAAAATCAACAGGGCCACAATATATCTATTTCCTGGGGGCTTAAATGTATGGACTATAAAGTGAAAACAGGCTGAAAGGTGAAAAATAAACTAGTTTTTCTCATTTTTTTTTTCCTGAGGTGTAAGTATAGTCATCCTTTGGGACATAAATATACATCCGACCTGTCCTCAGTGGATGGATTTTTGTCAGAAGTGTCCTCACAGTTGCACACGTAGACTGACATATTCTGCAGCTACACTGACATTTCTGGCTTTCTGTGTCACATCTGATTTCACATCAGAGAGTCTAAATCTCGTGCTCTTTCTCAGAGAGAGCGCAATGAAAAGTGCCCATTACCTATGACAGCCAAGAAATCACCCAGAGAATCCGGTGCAAAGTTGCTCGCTGTTCAAGGACAGAGATAACAAGCCGGAAACATTGTGTCATGAACGATAATTAACATGACTGAGTATATGTGTATGTGTGTAAGAGAGAGAGAGAGAATAAATATTCAATCTGTAGTCAACACTGTATACAATAACCAACAAGTGTACACTTGGTCCCTCTTCCACTTTGAACATGGCCTCTATTAAACTCATTACTCTTCTTATCTGACACTCCTTTAAAATGATAAATGCAGAGATATTGAATATTAATCCCAGCGCTAATGCACATTTATTCACACTGACAGTCTAGACAGGAGCTCCATTACACTCGGGTCAGAAGTGTGAACTGGACATGGAAAAAAATAATGCCTCAGTGTAATGGTAACGTGGAGAGCAAGCACTGCATAATGCCCCCTCCAAGATCCACATCATTATTTAGTGAAAAGCTGTGAGTGAGCTGAAGGTTTTCTGACCCCTCTTGTACCCAAATGGAAAGGCGAAACAGAGTTGATGAGCAACCGTCCCGATTTACACAGCGTCAGGTCCCATCAGCAAAGTAAAAATTAGGCGTATTTTTCTCAGAGAAGCTGGTGAAATTAGACCCGACGTGGATGGGTTGCCATCAAATGCAAATTGCACTCGCGGTAAATTGGTCTGAGACCTTTCAGAGCAGAGGCAGTTATAACACCTGAAAACACACCATGTTAGGACGGTTCAAAATAAAACTGTTACACGTCTCCTAACCTGTACGGAAAAGCAATATAGATTTGAACCAGTTTACAGTGGCGCTTCGTGAAAGTTTGTGAATATCTGAACATGGGCGTAGGAGCCATTATACATGGGGGGGGGGGGACCTTTCAAAATCTAGGTTTTGTCCCCCCGTACTTTTTCCTAATCTCACATTTTATTTAGCACTGCCTGCCTGTCTCAGAGGATTTGAGAGTTGGACAGTCTCCAGATGATCCCATTCCGCAACTTTTAAAAACAAAATTCAATTAAAAGTGAAATTAACTTTCACTACAATAAGTGCAGGGGTCAGACTTGAGTAGCTAGGGCTCGATGAACCACTTGCCTGATGCCAAGCTTGACTAGAGCAAAGTGTCGGCCACTGCAAGGAAACAAACGACACCTGGAATGGATTTTCAGAGAGGTGGCTACTCTTACGCAATGAAAGCGGAATGGATTCATTTGGAGATGACTCGAATATTCCGTGACCACCCGTGGGAAAAAAGACTCACGTCCTGAGGTGAGGGCGGTTACGACACAGCATTCAGACGCTCTTCAGCTAACGTATAGATGAAAGATTTACCACTTTGTATTTGAGGTAAGATATTGTAGCTATTTCAGCCCAGGGAATTGCTGATTGTTTGCTAGTTTTGATCGACAGTTCTGTTGTTGAAATAATTATTTAGCCTATGAAACTGTC
Organism: Ictalurus furcatus; assembly: GCF_023375685.1. Lineage (NCBI taxonomy): Eukaryota > Metazoa > Chordata > Actinopteri > Siluriformes > Ictaluridae > Ictalurus > Ictalurus furcatus. The sequence continues at coordinate 720,988 of NC_071279.1, forward strand.
AAATATGAATAAGTTTGTAAGCTACATACAGCGAGACTACGATCCTAAACACACGAGTCGTTCTACCAAAGAACGCTTAAAGAAGAATAAAGTTAATGTTTTGGAACGTCCGAGTCAAAGTCCTGACCTTAATATAATAGAAATGTTGTGAAGAACCTGAAGCGAGCAGTTCATGTGAGGAAACCCACCAACATCCCAGAGTTGAAGCTGTTCTGTACTGAGGAACGGGATAAAACTCCTCCAAGCCGACGTGCAGGACTGATCAACAGTTACCCCAAACGTTTATCTGCAGTTATTACTGCACAAGGGGTCACACCACATACTGAAAGCAAAGGTGCACATACTTTTACCCCTCACAGTTATGTAATACTGGATCATTTTCCACTATAAATAAATGACCATGTATAATATTTTTTGCCTCATTTGTTTAACTGTGTTCTCTTTATCTACTTTAAGGACATATTTATTCAGAAATATTAAACTTTTAAGCACCACTGTATATTTAAGAATACACTGCAATATAAATAATGTATTTGGTTATGATTGTGAATATTGTTTCTTAAAATATATATCAGTATGTATCAAATGCAAGGCAATATACTTACAACCAGAACCAAATGCATTATTTATATCACAATATATTCTTCTAAAATGGGCCAACGTCAAGTATTTACATATAATCTAAAACACACACACACTATCTAAAGCATTTGTTTAGCCGTATGAGAATTCCTGTACACCCCAATTCCGAAAAAGTTGGGACAGTATGGAAAATGCTAATAAAAACAAAAGTTTTTATTTGTAAGTGTAATTCGACTTGGTTTTAAACAAAAATCCGTATAAAGGCAAGAGATTTGATGTTTTACCTAATCAACTGCATAGTTTTTTTTGAAGATAAATTTTTTAAAAATTTGAAATTGGACTTAAATATGGATTTATGTTTATTGTGAAAATGGACTGTGATGTTGTTTTTTTTTTAAACTGTTTACTGCACATTACCGAAGATTCACCTAAACATGACCCGGAGTATTTGCGTTTGCCACGGCCAGCAAGCACTTCCTGACTGCACCATTAATAATATCATGTCCTCCCCAACTGTCCTTCAACCTGAAATGGTGGAAATGCTTATTGTCCTATCAGTTCTGGACAATTATTGTATCCTGACAAGATTTTAAATGCTCTTATACCTAAATGTTGTCCAGACTGAAATCCAGGAGCTATAATGTGTGTTAATATGCAAGTTAGGCCACTGCATTCAAACACCAACTTCCAGTGTTGTCTAAGATGCATATGATGACCAAGTATAAATGGGATCAAAAGTGGAATGCTACTTCATCACAGTATCAGACAACAATCTTAAAATCTCATCAGGACTAAAGTTGCGTAAAAGTGCCAGATATAAATAGAATCCTATATTCAAAGATTAAATCACGTTAAGGAATTTAGGTTTATAATGACAAAAGCGGAAATAGGAGAAGAGAAAAGACTGCTATCTGTAGACTTAAAATGAAAAAGTACAGGAAATATATTTTGCCTAAACTAGATGATAAAATAATAATGATTTCCTTAATGATTTCAATATTCAATACATGCATCCCTAATTCTTGGTATTGTAAACCTTTGACCTTTACTCTGCATGTACATTGTAGACGCCTAGATCTTTGAAGGCACTTAACACCAGGGTAATAAACTCACACTGCAATTAGAGAAGCATGAGAGATTATCCTAAAGCACCACGCCTCATTCAATCCCCATTACTGACCAGCTCGCAAGACACCATCATCATCCTGTTATATGGGTAGGCACGGGCTAATGATTTTCACATTTTGTGCTATTATCATGATAATTTTTAAATGACTTTGTGTTTACCGGTAGTTGTTCTCAGAGGGCATGATGTTTAACCATCAGCATTTTAAGCGTCTCATCTACGTGGTGGTGTGATGGTGGTGGCCCCTTTATTATTTCCCTAACGGCATGTCCAGAATTATTTTTATTCCCGTTATATGCTAACATTGACATATTTTTAATAATTAACAAATGACAGGTCGAACCTTTTAGCTGTTTAACTTTTAATAGTTACATTTTAATGTTGTGGGATGACATTTATTACTTACTGTACCTTAAAAAGATATGAACAGTCGATCCCTTACCAGCCTCATTTTTTCTCTCTCTCTCTAAAGGAGACCTTTGGGCCTTTTTACAAGATGTAATATAAGTCTCAGGTGTCCCCAGAATGTGTCTGAAGTTTCAGCTCAAAATACCACACGGATCATTTATTATACAATGTTGAAAATGCCCCCTTTTTGGGTGGAAGCAAAAACACGCTGGTTTGGTGTGTGTCTCTTTAAATGCAAATGAGCTGCTGCTCCCCGCCCCCCTTTCTGGAAGAGAACAGCTCGTGCTTTGGATACTACATTATTCATAAAATCCGCTAACAAGCTCGTTTCGAAAGGCGATTTGCAAACATTCACAAAAATATAAAGTGCAATATTTACATCTTCTGGATATGAAGCTGGATCACGAACGGTCGATACTGATCTATGCTTGAGAATCAAGTTTTTAATAAATCCTGCTTTGTATTGACCCGCGTTCACAAAGCAGTCTGGTGTGAAATGATTTAAGGTGTTTTGGGGGCTCATTTCCTTCAAAAATAAAACTTCTCCACTGCGCCTTCAGTGGTTTTGAGGCCGGGAGTACATGAAGACTCTTATGTTCATTCTTACAGCCAACAACATGGCGGAGTGTGTGCAGCTCACTCGGGGAGGATCTATACTAATAGGGCAGAGTCCGTGGGCGGGGCTTGTTCCAACAGGTCATTTTGAGACCCTGTTTAAGATTTATTGGGAATTTAAAAAAAACGGAGTGGGTGGATTTTTACCATTGTAGGGTGGTTGTGTACACACTCTGCCAACACAGATTTATGTTCAAACACCATTTCAAAGTGAATTTTGCATAATAGGTCCCCTTTAAGGGATAGCTAAAACAAAAAAGCAGCTTGTCATGTTTCTGACAAATTGCAAAACACAAAGTCCTCTATACTGAACAGTTTCCTTTGGTGGAAAGCCTGAAGGCACAGCTGTTAACTCTGACTGTTCATACTTCCATAAATGGTAAATTAACTTCGCCTATAAATGTCGTCTATAGTATTCTAGGAACTGCATCATCTTAAAAGATCCAATATTCTTGTGAGCTTCATCGTCAGCATCTCCTTCGTTACTTCATCACATCTTGATATGTCACTTCACTCAACTTCCAAACTCGGTCATCTCTTTCACCGAAAAGCAAGCTGGTTAGCATAGCTCGCTAATACTAAAATAATAATAACGTTAGGACCTTGGGTAAAGATTTACCTGTTAGTGTATGAATGTCACAACTAAGTAGGTTAAGTACTGCATGTAAGTTAAATACAAAGACACACACTGAGCACGGGGGCAATGAGACACATCACAGGATACACAGCAGGTCGGTTTAGGCCACACACACTTGAATTAATGTAAGGGAAGTTACAGACTGTCTGTCTCTGTCTAACGTTAATTTCTTCGTCCAGAAGGAGAAGATTGTTCATGTGTATATTCTATCCTTGTGTGTGTGTGTGTGTGTGTGTTTTTTTTTTTACCTCATGAGGTTTCCATCATGAGGTACAGCGTCTCCGATCCCCTTAGGCTTTGATCACACATCACACAGTCCTGCGCACTAAAAGCTAGCAACCACACATGCTGTAAACCCCTCCCCCCCACCCCACGCCACGCCACGCCACGCCACGCCACGCCACCCCCGGATGAAGAGCAGGAACTGCCGTTTGTAATGAAAATAGTACCGGCAAGGCGACGACACGTGCTGCCAGAGAATAAATATAAGTGAGAAACATTTTTGCGTTTGCTATTTAGCCAGCAGCAAAATGAGTTCATCAATTTCAGTCCAGATCTGCACAAAATAAAACCTGCATTTTCCATTTGTCTTGTAATAATCTGAATTCTCCAAATGATCATGGTAAAAAGATAAATCTGAAGGACATTAAGCATAAAATGTTAAGCATAAAATGCTGCCCATTTGTCAGGATATGAATGAAACAGTGGTGTGTCAGAAGTTAAGCTTCTGTGCTGAAGATTAGAAGGTTATGAATTCAAATCACGGGGATGCCACAGTGCCACTATCAGGTCCTTCAGCAGGATCCTTAATTGGCCATATACAATCTCTTTTATGCATCTGCTAAATTTGACACATAGTAACACGTGAGGTCATATCCACATTAATAGAGATATTTTCAGAACAAGCTATATGACTTCGCCCTTTTTCTACGCACATCGACAGCAATAGGAAAACCTTTACACAGATCATACAGGACAGTTATGTATTATTACAGGATGATTAACATTTATGATTTTTCTACGCACATCGACAGCAATAGGAAAACCTTTACACAGATCATACAGGACAGTTATGTATTATTACAGGATGATTAACATTTATGATTGTAAATACTATCTACTATCCATACTGGTGCGTGAAATGGAGTTTTAGTGTGAATGGATGGCCAAAACAGGGATATGTATATTCAAAAAAATAAATATGTTCAAATAAATACATAACAGGTTTGATTTACTCCCGACAGTTAAATTGTGTTGTCACTGCAACTGAACTGCATTATGATTTGTTTAGATGTTTGGATCCATGCTTGAGTATGGCTGCTGTGTCCGGATCTGTCCCACGGAACCTCACCACAGGAGGTAAATGCACCACGGTTTGTTTCAAACAAAGCATATGTGAAAGCTAGTTATCGTTACGCTCTTCTGACTTCAATTTTCTTTTGGGTATGAAAATTATTGCTGGAGATGCACTGCTTCACACACCACCTGTCTACTGTGGGCCTTGTCCCAATCAGTTCACACTGTGTTGCCATGGACGTGTTGGATGCTGAATTTTTGTCTAGTGTTGTTTTGAAGCAGGATGTTTAAGAGCCAGGGTGTTATTTGACTACTGCACCCTCACTGTTGTTGCTGATTGCTACAGTGCACCATTTGGTAACGGCATTCCTGTCTGAGAGGAATCAACATCTAACACTGAATATCTCAGCCTGTGTACTTCACGCCAAAAATGCTTTGTACTGCACCCAATATGACCTCTTGTCATCAGACCAGTTGGCAGAGACTGATCAATGGTGAACTTGACCGCACTGTATCCGTCTCTCGGACAGCCGGCATAGTGCAGCAAATAAACCGTATCTTCCATAAAGCAACATATTGCTGCTCTGGATCTGTTTGATATTTATTTAACTGGAATGTTAAGATTCCTGGTCATTCACGAGATTTGATGTGCACTACTGGCAAGGAAGGGTCGGCGTCTGATCATGTCAAATTGGCACGGTCAAATTCCTGTGTTATTTCTCCTTAGTTTTCTTATTCCCTTTATTCATTTAGTCTGTTTTTACTGTAGCTGTGTGGATGAGGTCCCATGGTGTATTATGTATTGCACCATCCTGGAGGCTGCACTCTTCCCCTACCCTGATGAATTTCTGTATCTATCCCATCATGTTTGCTGTCTGAGAGACAGCATGACTGCTATAAAATCTACAGTTTTGATCAAACACCCACTGGCTTCAAATGACCCACGAAACACCTTCACTTCACTTGCATAGTGACAGAATCTGTGATAACATCTATATATTAGGCAGAGAAGATAAACAGTCTGAGAGTTAAAGAGTCTGTCTGTTTCACAGTGGAACAAACTACTCCTGAAAACAGAGGGAGGTCCTCACATCCGTACACCTCCAATCTCATATAAACCAAACAAACTGCATTATAGCACACACACACACACACACACACACACACACACACACATGCACACCGTTTACAGTTTGGATTGATGGGCACGGTTAATTTAAAAAGTATAGGCACCCTTCATTAATGTGAGAAGTATTAGATAGATCCATTCATCTGCTATTTTAGTAAGAACACCTCTTGCTCATTCATGTTAATGAACGTTAAGTTGATGTTCACATCAAGCATCAGATACAAGCTCGCACTGTGTGTAAACTCTACAGACGTTTGTGCATGAAAATGACAGGAGATCAGCAAGTTATGAAATGCTCAAACCAACCGACTGGCACCAACAATTCTGGCAATGGTCAAAGTCAAAGATCACATTTTCTCACCGAGATCTCATTTTCTCACTGAGATCTCATTTACCGAGATCTTATTTTCTCACTGAGATCACATTTTCTCATTGAGATCTCATTTTCTCATTGAGATCACATTTTCTCACTGAGATCTCATTTTCTCATTTGCTCCCCGTGACCTTGTGTAGGATAAGCGGTACAGAAAATGGATGGATAGATGGATAGATGATTGTTTCAAGGATTACAAAACACTATTATTTAATAAAAATGCTCTTATGAGAAATCCAAAAGGTAAGTAGTTTGAGCTGAACATGTGAATCATTGTGTGTAATGCTTATTTTATTCTAAACTGCTTGATTTCTTGAAGGGTGTCAATAATTCTGGAGATGACATAAATAGGCAGATAGACAGAACTTTGCAAATTGACAAATAACTCTGGCATTTAAACCTGGTTGGGGAGCAACATGAAATATATAGAATCGTTTTCATACCCCATATGAAGTCACCCATTTCGGACAGGTTTGGTGTTTGAGACTTGCTTATTTGATTTTGCGCTGGAGCTAAAAGGCTGGTGTAGCCAGCAAATTCATGCAAATTGTTGCCTGGGATTTTCAGCCCATACAGCAAGCCTACAATTACACATGCCACAGGGAGCCAAATATCTTTTTGACAGCTTCTAAGTGTTCAAATGAGTATCTACCTACAACCCCAATTCTAAAAAAGTTGGGACAGTATGGATTACTTTGTGAATTTATATTTGAAAATATACACTTCAAATCTGATGACTGAAGCACACTCCAAAAAAGTTGGGACAGTCGACTGTTTAGCGCTGTGTAACATCAGCTTTTCTTTTAATAACACTTATTAAGCGTTTGGGCGCTGAGTGAAGACACCAGGTGGTTAAGTTTAGCGAGCGGAATTTTCCCCATTCATCCATTATGCATTTCTTCAGCTGTGTAACTCTACAGGGACTTCGTTGCCTTATTTTGCGCTTCATAATGCGCTACACGTTCTCAATGGGAGACGGGTCAGGACTGCAGCAGGCCATGCTCGCACCCGCACTCTCTGCTTACGCAACCATGCGCTTGTAATCCGGGCGGAATGTGGTTTGGCGTTGTCCTGCTCTGGACGGAAGCGTATGTTGCTCCAAAATGTGTACATATCTTTCTGCATTAATGCTGCCCTCACAGATGTGTGAGTTACCCATGCCATGGGCACTGACACGCCCCCATACCATGGGCACTGACACGCCCCCATACCATGGGCACTGACACGCCCCCATACCATGGGCACTGACACGCCCACATGCCATGACAGACGCTGGCGTTTGGACCTGACGCCGATAACAGCTTGGATGGTCCTTTTCCTCTTCGGCCCGGAGAACACGACGGCTGTTTTGTCCGAAAACTATTTGAAATGTCGACTCGTCGGACCACAAAACACGATTCCACTGTGCTACTGTCCATCTCAGATGAGCCCGAGTCCAGAGAAGTGGGCGGAGCTTCTGGACAGTGTTGATGTTTGGCTTCTGCTTTGCATAGTAAAGCCTTAACTTGCATCTGTGGATGCAGCGGCGAATGGTGTCGACTGACAAAGGTTTACCAGAGTATTCCCGTGCCAGTGTCAGGATCTCCATTACAGACTCGTGACGGTTTTTAAGACAGTGACGTCTGAGGGAGCGGAGATCACGGGCATTCAGAAGCGGTTTTCAGCCTCACCCTTTACGTACCGAGATTTGACCGGATTCCTTGAATATTTTAATTATATCGTGTGCTGTAGAAGGTGAATGTTCTTCTCAAAGTTTTGGATTATTCGCTGACGCATCTTCGACCCGTCCTCGCTCTTGAAGGACTAGGCCTTTTTTGGAGGCTCCTTATATACTATGATTAGACGATCGCCTCACCTGTTTCACATCACCTTCTTATTTCAACTTCTCACATCGCTACAAGTCCTAAACGACCCCCGTCCCAACTTTTTTGGAACGTGTTGCATGCGTCACTTTCAAAATAAACAAAATTCACAAAATTATGCAGTTGATTAGGTAAAACAATCAAATACCATTTCCGTATATGTTTTTTTGTTAAGTGAAAGTACAATTTCAGATCACTCCTCTTTGTTTCTATTAGCAGTTTCCAGACTGTCCCGACTGTTTCAGAATTGCGGTTGTATAATAGGGCTGGGAAAATAACTATATATTATTGATCGTGTAATAAATGTCACAATACATGTATGTATGATCTGTGTGTATTTATATGTCTGCATGTTATTGTCTAAAGCAGTTCAGAGTGGTGGGAAACACAGTATTTGTGTATTTATAACACTTTGTACAACACTTTATTCAACTGAAGTTGTTCTAAATGCATGAACTAACGTACTTTTTTTGTATTACCTTTATTTTTTAAAACAAAACTGATGATTGATGAACTTTTAAAACATATTTCAAAAATATCTTTTTATATTTGTTGTTGTCCGTTTTAGTATTACGCAAGTTTTTAAAAATATAAATGAAATGAAAGCATCATGAATTTTTTATTTTATTTTTATTTATATGCAACAGTACAGTTTTGCTGGCAGTTTGTTAGCAAACCTATATACATGATACATACTGCATATTGTCTTCTAGAAATGTCTTCAAGTATCGTCATGTATTTTCGTCACATCGCCCACCCATACTGACTGATTTCCAACAGAAAAGCGCAAACAGTGCAGAGAACAGCTTCATAAATGTTGTTTGGAAAAAATTTTCAGCTCAGTCTTATGACGCATTCTGAGTCGAACATCACGGAATACGCTTGAAACATGATCCGATCCCCTACAGCAGGTTTTATTTGAGCAATTAACAGTAAGAACAGTTTTATCTGACACTAAACACTGATCCAAATGGATGAAACACAAAATGTCTGAGTAGACTACGAGACATGATAATAATCACCTTTCCTCCACAAACTCACCGCATTATCCTTTATTCCATACAGTTTGTTTCCACCCCCCTTCATCACATCTTCTCTTTATCCAGACCTACAGTCTAACTTTTATAGTTCATACTTTTACACACATATAATGATGGACTCCATCAAAAAAAATCATATAGTTCTCTACAACGCTATATATTTGATCTACTATTTACTACAGTAGCATGACATCGTGTGACGTAGCCACGGACAGACTGTATGATCATTTGTTGCAAACACTATTTTATCTCCCACCTTCTCTTTCACACCTCACACACACACACACACACACACACACGCACACACACACACACACACACAGTCATGGGCTGCATCTCAAACCACCTACTTGCACTAAACAGTAGGCTGCGTCAAAATAGTTCACCATCTGTGCTACCTCTAATTTAACAAGCGATGTTATTAAGCTGAGCAATGATCAGACGTGAAAACTCTCCGTTACTGTAAACATTCAGTCGTGGCTGTAGATGACAGGGTTAGACAGTATGCCACTATACTACCCCACTATACTGCCTGTGCCTGTGCTGTTTAGTAAGCACAGGATTTTACAGTGAAGGAGCTGAAACATACAGTTGCACGTCCTTATTTATTCCAAACACGCTCTTTCCATCCTCCTTTATCACGCCTTCTCTGTATCTACACCTCAATTTTTTTTACAACACGCCATTAATAAGATCGACACTTTCTTGTTTTTCTTGTTAATTCCTGGTTCAGCGTAAGCTGCCATTAAATCTGTAGACGGAAACCACAGTCATGTTCACCTTACTCACATGAATGGACTGAAATGCTTCTTTCCTACATGAAGCATGGCAGTTGTTTGCTGAAGGGAAAGTGTCTGCGGTCTGCAGTGCTACTGAGAATAACAGTAATGGGTTATTTGAAGGCAATTTCTCTATAAAAAGCACCTGGAATACAGTCTGGCTGGTAAACGATCATTTTTTTAAATACAATTTAGTCTTACATTACATGATAAAACGATAGTCATGATTATATTACTTGATATTGGAATCAAAACGACTTTTAAATCAATCCTTTATGCATTAATTTCTTTGCACAGACATGAGAACAAAAGAGCTGTACTGCGCTTTATTATTTCACCTTTTTAAATCTTGTAAAAACAAACAAACAAACAAACGACGACAACAACGAATATATATCAGCAAGGTTATGATTACAAGAGTATGCGATCAAGCACACCGGCCAAACATATGAAATATGGCGCTTTGATTGAGAGATAGCGCATCATGTGAGATTAGTTATTCCCTGCACTGATATATTGCAGTGACACGTCAACACTGGGTAGATGATCGTAAATATAATCGCAATTCAAACGTGATGTTCTGCGTGCTACGAAGCAATATTGGAACGTTCCCAAATGAAAGTGATAATTTAATGATGCAGAAAGGGAACGCGGGCTACAGCGTGTGGCATCAGGCCTGTTTTAAAGCCCACTGCAGAATGCTGTGCTGACCGTCAAGTCTCCTCCCAGGTTAAACAAGGATACAGATAAATTGCATCAGCAAGCTGCTTGTGTATAAAAGAACCCGAGCGCATTTCAGACTGGTGTGCTCTGTATGGCCACAGATTTCAGAATAAAGTCACACTCTGACACAGTGAAACGTTTCATGCATTTTGATGTGTGTATTTTTTTTTTTTTTTTTTAAATAATAATTTCATTGATGGTGAAGTTTTAATGAACCAAAATATGTCACAGTTTATCTGCATCTTTTATATCCTTTAGTTCTTGGTATTTAAAGTATTAAATACTACATTTAAATACTACGCCTGACACAGCACTGACTGTGAATTACTACAGGACTGTCAGGGTAGCTGACAGCTCAGGAACATCATGTGGAGTATTTTTTTCTGCCTTGACTGAATAATTATGTGGGTTTTTATTTAAAAAAACAAACAAAACAAAACTCATATGCATTATACATTTAAAGAAAAATCTTTAGGTAAAAACTACAAAGAAAAATCATTTGGATTCTGTTTACTGTTTACACTGGCTATTTCCACACCTATGCTAAGACGGACCCCTGCCACTTATCATTTTCACTGGATCTTTTCTTTTTGCCTTCTGCTGCTTTCTTGTCTCGACTCTGTGATGAAATATGGCACTCGGTGAAAGTTGGGAATCTTTCGGTGATGTATGCTTTTCATGGGCAGATCTAGTTTGACCCTTGCTGTCAGGCTTGATTGGACATGTACAAATTTTTGCACTGTGTGTGTGTGTGTGTGTGTGTGTGTGTGTGCTTCGAGTTTCTTACAGCTCCGATCAAACACATGGCTGACAACACAGTGAGAAAGAGAAGAAACAAAGTTCTTTTCTTCTTTTCACCCAAGGGATGTTATGCTTTAAAGTGTTCAGTAATGTAGGCCACAGAATCAGCAGTTACCGGTAATACTGCATGGACAGGCCATTTGTCATCGTGCATTTTTGTAAATCTATAATGCAAAACTTTTTGACAGGAGAAAATACTAAATTATCCTCATTATACACCACTTCTACAAGCAACCAGCAGAGTGGCACAGCTGGACTGCGGAGAGTCGAGAACCTTTCTGAATTAAATTATAGAGAATAACTTCAGGTATATTATTAGATGGGACGCTGCGGCGCATTAAAGGCAGTTTCTCGGGATAAGTTGCACAGAAACACTGTGTACAATTTTCAATATACATGAAATTCTGCATGATTTCTTGATGAAGCAAAATTGAGACACCGTTTTACTGCAGGACGTCTCCACTTGTACATAAAGCAGTTATTGTGCAAAAACCAATTCGATGGAAATGAACTAGAACCAGGGCACACGGTTAGCATGTTTGCCTCACACCTCCAGGGTCGGGGGTTCGATTCCCACCGTGGCCCTGTGTGTGTGGAGTTTGCATGTTCTCCCCGTGCTGCGGGGGTTTCCTCCGGGTACTCCGGTTTCCTCCCCCAGTCCAAACACATGCATGGTAGGCTGATTGGCGTGTCTGAAGTGTGAGCGTGTATGGATGTGACCACTCATTCATGTGTATTTGACTGTTTACACAATACTGAATCACACTGTATGACACCGCATTTGTTATACACCTCTAAATTATATTATATTAAGTCGTGATTAAAGAAAAGTCGAACGTTCTGTGATGGCCCTACTTCAGATGGAAAGCAGTTCCTGTAATTTTGAGAGTAATCAATGCCACCGTGTCCAGTAAACGCAAGGAGGGTCAATAAAGAACTGTGATCTAATGCCGGATAATCACATTTTATAAGACCAAACCATTCCTGATTCAGAAATGGAGCTTTAAGCATCGGTCCGAACTTAATCTGATTAAATACAGAGGGCCGAATCAGAGCTCAGTGTGTCCTACTGCAATTTATGGTCTTACCCTTGTGCAACCCAAACGGTTCATTTACCATTTCTACTTACTAAATTCTAAAACTACAGCACCGTCAAAAGAGCACACAATTATGAGCACAAGGTGTATATTACTATACTAAGCCTACACCCTATGACAAAATGTTAGGGTGAACTCATATTCAGAGAATTATTGTCTCAGCTTTCTTGTTATTAAGCAAACAAAATACTCCCATCACACGGTACATTTCTGAAAGTGTTGACTATTTAGCATTTAAATGGCAAATGGCGCACTTATATAGCGCTTTTATCCAAAGCGCTTTACACGGTGTCTCATTCACCCATTCACACACACACACACCAATGGTAGCAGAGCTGACATGCAAGGCGCTAACTTGCCATCGGGAGCAACTCGGGGTTCAGCGTCTTGCCCAAGGACACTTCGGCATGTGGAGTCACGTGGCCCGGGAATCAAACCGCCAACCCTACGATTAGTGGACGACCCGCTCTACCACCTGATCCACAGCCGCAATCCTAAAGAAGCATATCCTTTTGTCAAATCTGACTGAAAACAATTTTTTTATGACTTTTGGTAATGTGAGACACATTTTCACTGATTTAGGCCTTTACTTTCATCCACAATGACACGTTTAAAATATTACTTATTTGTTATGTGTACAGTTGTTATAGCATCAGTACACCAAATTCCAATGACAGGAATTAAAAAAAGAGTTCTGCGACTTCAACATAGTCTTAAATTGTACACAGTAGTAGCATGACTACGTGTAAAGATGCTGGCCTTTCTAACATTCTATACTTCATTTACTATAGCAATAGCAACAATACGAGGGTTTAGAAAATCTTTCATATTTAAAAAAATTCAAAACTGAAAAAAAAAAAAAAAAAAGAAACACCATAAACATCTAAAATGATAGAAATGCAGTACACAAAGTAAAAATCTCTCTATACTCAGTAGCAAGCCTCAGGAACATTCACTCTCTTCCATCTACCACCCATCTATACTTCATAAAAATAATATTTAATGCGCATAAAGTCAGTGCATCGTTTCGCCACGGTTGTGCAGCGTTTCATGTATTTATTAATACATCCATTATATATCTTCACTATTGCTCTCAGCACTTGAAAAGGATTCAATTATAAAAAATATGCACATGATTTAATCATATTTTGTTAAAATATATTAGTCTCGACAATTTTATAACCTAACAAAATGTTTGCAGTCAACTCCATGTTTGATGCTGATCAAAGCCCTTAATATGCAGTCACGAATAAAATCAGGGTATTTCTATTAAGCAGTTCCACTGCGAGGACTCAGTAACATAAGTGCTGACTTTCACTCATCAGGCCAGAAAATTAATCCTGCTAAGTTAAACTGTCCTAACTTACCTGATGTCCTAATATATTGTACCTGAATTTATAATAATTAGCCAGCAAGGTAAGCTAGCTAGCTAAGCATAGCCACAACTGGCAAGTCTTTCCATTTACCATGATTAATGGCCTCTCCTTGTGGCTGCGTCCTGAACAACATGCTACATTGCTGAATATATTAAAATAGCACCATTACAAGTTTGACATACTATTTAGTCACTATTGAAAGAGTGACACACACTTGTCGACTTATTGACTCTTCCAAAAACGTGCTTCTACCCCATTATCAAATCTCTACCACCACTATTCACATCACGCAATGCTCTTCCTCTTATTCGCTACATCCCACGTCCCAATCTCGCACATCCACAGTGAAAGTGAGGACTATAATTTCTGCGGTGTGTGTGTGTGTGTGTGTGTGTGTTTTCATAGCCAAGAGTCTGAAGGGAATTTGGTTGGCGCGCTTCCCGTTGAGCAAGGGGTCACGTGGAGGAGGTCACTGGAGAGCTAGAGAGATCAGTCAGGTTTCTACACAATCACACAATAATTGGAGAGATTCGGTTCTCTCCTATGAGTCTATTGAGGCCCATAATGCAATGCAGCTACTGGCGGCAGACATCAGACAAAATGTGTGGGTGTGTGTGTGTGTGTGTGTGGGTGTGTGTGTGTTGCCTTTGCAGCTTTACAGAAGAAAAAGCCAACAATGAAAAAATAAAGGATTGTAAAATATTTCTGAGATGACTGTCATATTAATGAATATTCAAAACGTTTACCGTTTATTCAAGCTAGCTGTATAACAAAAAAAAACTAACCTGACAGAATATCTGAGAAAACGTTACCTCTCTGAACGCAATCATAATTCTACATTTGAGGATTGGGTGTGTACTCAAAAACGTTTGAGTATCATGAACATTAACGTTTTTTGTTGTTGTTGTTGTTGTTTTAAAGAACATTTATTATATTAGCTTTTTGTGTTCTGTGATAGCCTTAGGAGGTAAAAAGCAATATCGTACGACTGATGTTATGGTGTTTATGAAAAATAGCTGATATTTCATTAAAAAAATGTAAAACTAGGAGAAAATGATGCACAATGTGTTTTTCAGGCCAGGGAGGGCTTGATGATGTCACGTCACAGAGGTAATGGAGGTTAGGACGGATGCAGGTGGAGTAAAAGACGTTTATTAGAGAGGGAGAGGCAGACGAATCCAAAACGGTAATCCAAAGTGTGGTCTAATAACAGGCAAAAGATCAGGCGATATACAAACAGGCATAAACTGGGCAAGGCTAGAATCGAAAACGAGAAACAATGAACAACCGCTTAGTAATGAGATAAACTCAATACTACACAACGTGCACAGAGACATAATCATGGGTTAAACACGGGACAGCTGAAAACAATGATGGCACATTCGGAAAACAAACAATGACACGACAGGGGCGGAGTCAGAACATAACCATAACAAAAGCAGGTGTCCAGCGTAAACAAAGTCAATCTATCGAAGTCCGAAAAGCGTGCGTTCGCGAAGGGCTCGCGCACCTGGCTCGTTCACGAGCATGCGCTTCGGTTTTCCGAGCACGGTAGAAACTCAGTTATTAAGATTCAGTCTCAGTGGTTAGAGTCGAAACTCTATTGTGAACTGGTTTGAATGTAAAGTGCTACTTTAAATGTATCCTTATGTTCTAACTTAACACATACATACCCCTAAGTAGTTACATCTTCTGCCATAACAAAACTACGCGATTTTATTAAAAGTGCAACCATGTGCAGAGTCAGAACAACATTTAAGCCAACTATAAATGCATTGTTTTCTTTTTATTTTGTAAAGAGGATCATGATTTCTTCATATTGGTGTTTTTTTTCCTTTGTTGCCCAATCATCGTTGGACAAGGCCATCTTAAAGAAATACACTTGAATGTCCCATATAAACAGGATATAAACTGTCCCATATAAACACCTTAGATAAAATGAATTAATAGGAAACTTGCAGTGTAATTTGCCTGCATAGATTTTGCCATCAGATTTGACTATATGCAGCATTGGTGAATAAGAGCCACTGAGATTATAGGCAAGGTACAGCGGTGCTTGAAAGTTTGTGAACTCTTTAGAACTTTTATAGTTCTGCATAAATATGACCGAAAACACACACACACACCTTCCTCTCCTGAAGTCTGCTACTCACGTCATACAGCAATGAATAATAATACAGAATAACACAAAAGAACACACACACACACACACATATACACACACACATACATGTCATATATCAAGGAGGTAACTCTGGACTTCATTTCCCAGCATCCACTGCACCATATTACATCACTGTCTAGCTTCACCTTTGTCCCTGTACCATGTTTTGTTTCCTAGTTTATGTTCAGCCTTAGCCACAGTATTCTGCCTAGTTGTCTTTGTGTCTTTTGTTGTTTGTTTGTTTATTAAATGTTTGGAGATCTGCGCTTGCTTCCGTATCCTTCTTTGTAATGTGACATACGTGTATATATATATATATATATATATATATATATATATATATATATATATATATATATACACACACACACACACACATATTATATTATATTAATGGTTCTTGAAAGGTTGTGAATTTTCTACATTTATGCATAAATATGACCTAAAACATCATTAGATTTTCACAAAAGTCCTGAAAGTAGATAAAGAGAGCCTTATTAAACAGATGAAACAAAAATATCATACTTGGTTTATTTATTGTGAAAATCTGATTAAACCTGTTTAAGGTCATATTTACGAGGCATATAGGAAATTTTAAAGGGTTCACAAACTTTCAAGCACCGCTGTACAGCACAGATTATTTGAAATAACTGTTAATATAATGCGATATTTTATCATTATGTTGAGAATATCAAAAGGGTATAAATACGTTATATCGTTCATTCATCTTCATTGACTGCTTTACACCCGGGATTGGGATGCCAATCCAAATAGATGGATCCTTTCAGTTAATTTATTGTAAAGCAGAATACATTTGGATTTTGTTCATCTATGGTTAAAATAAAGACTAACTCGATCTTGAATAAAATTTGTTACACTGAAGAAGACAGGATCTGCTTCCCCGAGTTACGATCATATGTGTAGTACTTCCTGCTCATGTCCAACTGTGTTACTGATTGGTTGACTGTAGATCAAAACATTTCCTCACCATCACTTTATGAATTACTTCTTACGATGCCTCGTAGGTGTCTGGTGCAACGAAACGCTAGCTTTACATTAACTTCTTTCAACTTTACATTATTATGTTCTGCAGGTGCGACCGGCTGCTGACGGTTATGATCTTAAATCCCAGGACTGCCAGAGAGCCACTGCTGCACTTGCAAGTGCTTAGATTGGATTTTGCCTCACTTGTAAGTCACTTTAGATTGAAGTGTCTGCCAAATGAATAACTGCAAATGTCACACCATGTTTGACTCATTCCTCAAAGTTTATTCCATAACAGAGCTTTCGGTCTCAATAGCCTTAAGCTTCACTACAACTGACCCAGCCCGCTCACACAGCTGAAACACGTTCTGGCAGGTACGGACGACTATAAATAAACAGAAGATTGATTTATGAGCTACTATAGTTCGGTAAATTAAATAAATATGCATCATTTCATTATTGAGTAAAGATAGTTTTTATCATTATAAAGCTCTATCTGCTAAGGTATGTGAGTAACTATTGTACAAAAAGTGGAATGGATTTTTTAAAAAAAAATCTGATATACTGAATACACCGTAAAGCAGTATATTTTACTAAATAAAGCGTCACATCATCCATTATAGTTATTGATTTTACACTTGCACCACTGAACAACTTAGTATCAATTTAGTTTTTTTCTATGCGGTACTTATAATGGAAAGAGAGTAAAGAGAGCCATAAGTTAATATCAGTATTAAGCACATCCTAAATAGCATGGCATGAAGCATGAGGCATTGAAAATCTCGGTTATTTTTCACAGAGGCGGAAGTGATTTGTATTCCCTGATCGCTACCGGTAGCCTTGGCATTTTTGTGAACTGCAGATTAAATTCTTGGAAGCTGGCTTTAATTTTGAAGCCAATAGATCTTATAAATATTTCATCGCCTGTACTCTCCAACACGACTCTGAGTGCTCAGCTGCTGTTTTCTCAAGGCTCATGAGGGTGTAGGGGTTTGGCATCGGCTTGCCAGCCTTCCCTATCTACTAATAAGCCGTGATCTGACTTAGTAATGAACAGCGGACTCCATCGGCACTTGGGCAGGGGAATCAAAACAGTCATTTCTAAATAGGGGGTAAACATGATATTATAAATTCCCGGTATATTATCCAGGCAACCCAATGTCACAGCTTTAAATGGTTGCTACAGCTTCATATTTCCAAAAGGAGTCACATTAAAGGCTTTTTAACTCTTTAAAGCTGGGTGCATACTACAAGACTCAAATTTTGAAAAGAAAATCACCTTGCAATTAACATCTTTTGATCACACACACACACACACACACATATATATATATATATATATAGTGCCCTCCATTTGGTAAATAGGAGCAAAGAAGGCTGTGAAAAATTGTCTTTATTGTTTAACCTTTTGATCTTTTGTTAAAAAAATTCACATAAATAATCTGCTCTCATGGACATAAGACAACTGCAAACACAGCACAGGTTTATCAAAAAATAATCTTTGTTAAATATAGGTGTGCAACAATTATTGGCACCCCTATGAATTCATATGAGTAAAATATATTTGAAGTATATTCCCACTGATATTTTATATGTTTTTAGTACACCTGGGTGACTAGGAACAGGAAATTGTTCAACCATGACTTCCTGTTTCACAGGGGTATAAATATGAGGTAACACACAGGCCAAATTCCCTTAGTCATTCATAACGATGGGTAAGAGCGAGGAATATAGCTGTGATGTGCGGCAAAAGGTTGTTGAGCTTCACACAATGGGGCGTGGCTATAAGAAAATAGCACAAGTGTTGAAAATGCCCATTTCCACCATCAGGGCAATAATTAAGAAGTTCCAGTCAACTGGAAATGTTATGAATCGACCTGGAATTGGACGTGTGTCTATATCGTCTCAACACACTGTGAAGAGGACGGTTCGAGTGGATAAAACATCTCCATGGATCACAGCTGGAGAACTGCAGAAGTTAGTTGTGTCTTGGGGTCAGAAAGTCTCCAAAACTACAATCTGAAGTCACCTACATCACCACAAGCTGTTTGGAAGATTTTCAGGAAAAAAGCCTCTACTCTCAGCCAAAAACAAACTCGAGCGTCTTCAGTGTGCAGACACTACTGGAACTTCAAATGGGATCGGGTTCTATGGTCAGATGAAACCAGAATAGAGCTTTTTGGTAATAATCACCAGAGGTGGTTTTGGAGCACACAGAGAGGTAGCCATATGGAAAAGTACCTCATGCCCACGGTTAAATATGGAGGTGGATCTTTAATGTTTGGGGCTGTTTTTCTGCCAGAGGACCTGGACATTTTGTTAGGATACATGGCATCATGGACTCTCAAATATCAACAGATATTAAATGAAAACCTGACTGCCTCTGCCAGAAAGATTCAAATGAGCCGTGATTGGATCTTCCAGCAGGACGATGATCCAAAACATCATCAAAATCAACACAGAAATGGTTTACTGACCACAAAATCAAGGTCCTGCCATGACCATCCCAGTCCCCTGACCTGAACCCCATAGAAAACCTGTGCGGTGAACATCCCTTGCCATGTATTCTCCAACCTCGTCAGGCATTATAGGAGAAGACTCAGAGCTGAGGTGATCAGGAGCAGCTGCCTTTCCTTTACTTGTCAAAAGCAGTTCTCACCTCTACTTCTGACATGATGAATGGTGCAGACAAGATTAGCAGGTCAGGGGCAAGGGTAGCAAAGTGGTGCTTTATTCTGTACTGCATATCACAGACAGTCTTCACAAAGAATCTTAAGGCTAAGAGTAGCTGATTTAGTGGGAAAACATGTCAAAAATAAAGCTCCTAAATAAAAAAATAAATCTCCTAAACCTGTGAAAACATAGGGGTAGTCCAGAGAACTCTTAAGTCACTACGGCCAAATCACGAACATTACTGAACAGTTGCTGCTGGTGATTAACACCACAATCAAGCTTCATGTGTTGGATATGCGTGAGATCATATTACAACAAAACAGTTTATATAAAATGGGGGGAAAAAGGGTGATTTCATATTACACTGAAAGAAAAATCCAAAAGCTGTCACGTACGTGTTCTTTTAAATGTCTAACAACTACAAAGTCATGGATATACTACACTGTAATCTGCTACATAAAGAATGTAAAAAAAAAATCTATATTTAAATTAAATGCAATTAGCCAAAATTAAACGTGACTTGAAAATTAGCTTTTTATTTTCATGGTATGAAACAACATCAATGACATATGCAGAATATTTATTTACAAAGAGAGCTTATTGTCACGGACCTACGTTTGGTCAATGACGTGAATTTTCAGTTATACTCTGAATATACAGTAGCACAGTGAACGTGAGGCCATCCAAACAATTACATTCTACACTGAAAGAGTCGAATGAACTCCTCACAAACTATAGACAAACACCATTTTGACTGCAGGTTAAGTTCTGAGCTGTCTGTGGTTATGTCGAGATGTCGTTATGTTATCCCCTCTCGCAGGACGTAGTTTGGCAGCCAGGTTAAAATCCCCCCCACTTTGCTTAAGAGATGATGCAGAGTTAGGATAAGAATTCAGAACTGAGGAAATCTATATAGAAAGTTCACATATAGCAGTGCATGTGTTAACGTGTGCATGTGTTCAAATAGTGATTAAAATGGCGGCCCCAAAATGAAATGGGTCTGTGAATTACACTGCGAGTTTACATTACAGTTGGAGAGAACATGTTCAGTGCACCTCTGGATGATTAATTATTAAACAAATACTACTGCATATGGACTTGAAAGACGGACAACCGGTCACTCAGTGGAGGGTGAAATCCAGCGGGGATATCCTTGAATCTGGGATTAGCCGATCCGTCCATGTTGAGATGATCTAGAGATTATGCTGGGGACAACCTGCACTCTAGGGACTGCTTTATCATGTCATTAGTGATTTGCATAAAGTTGAGAAAGTCTTAATTCAAATGTCGTTATTGTTGTTGTCAGAATTTTGCATTTTGGTTTATAACAGCTGGCTGCTCCGTTCTGCTTCTGGCAAAAACGCTTTACAATGCCTCCAGAAAGTATTCACCCCCTTGTGTCTCACTGTATGCTTGCACAAGAAATGTCACTGACTTTGGGAGGTCTTACAACTAAAATGTCTCCTGCAGTCATGAAAATCAAGGAACTGCCTGTGAAGCTTTGACGAAGTTGTCAAGAGGAAATAAAATGGAGAAGGCTCGTAAAAAACATCTGCAAAGTTTTGAACCGTCTTAGGAGTACTGTGAAATCCACTATAACAAAGCAGAAAAGCATGGCATCCTCCAAACACTACAAAGATCAGGCCAGACTGAGCACTCGGTCAAGAAGGCAAGACTCGTCAGAGAAGTGTCCGAGGGTCCAATTACAACACTGAAAGGGTTGCAGAGCTCACTCAGAGCTGAAATAGGAGAAACTATCCAGACATCAACAATATCAATAGTTCTTCAGATACGGCCAAAAGGTAGCCACTTCAAAAAAAAAAAAAAAGAAACAAAAAGGCCGTGTTAGAAAATCTGAGAGCTTTTGGAAAAAATATTTTGCAGTTTGATTAGACTAAAGCTGAGCCATTTGGTCTAAAGCCACAGCATAATGTTTGGCACAAACCAAATGCAGCTTAACACCCAGGTAATACCGTTTCTGTGAAGCATGATGGTGGTAGCATCATGCTGTAGGGTTGCTTCTCAGCAGGAGGAACTGGAAAGTTTGTTGCCATTACAGGCAAGATGGGCTGAGCAAAATATTAGCAAATTGTTGAGGAGGACCTGATCCAGTCAGCCAGACTGCTGCATTTAGGGAGAAAATATATGTTCCAACAGGACAATGAGCCAAAGCACAGGACAAAAATGACAAAAGTAATGACTCGGTGGGGGGGGGGGGGGTTGTGTTTTGGAATGGCTGATTCAAAGCCCAGATTTAAAGCCAATTAAAAAATTGTGAAATGACATAAAAAAAAAAAATGTTGTCCACCAAATTCATGTAATTTGTCAGGGTTGGAGAACATTTCCACTGAGGAAAGGAAGCACATGTGCAAAGCTCATATAGACACATCAGAAACAGCTCACATCTGTAACTGCTGCAAAATGACAATTCACACTGAAGGGGTGAATAATTACGCAATTTTTAGAATTTTTTATTTTCAAATCATTCGGATATTCTGAATGCGTGTGTGCGTGTGTGTGTGTGTGTGTGTGTGTGTGTACTTATAGCTGTATGTACTATATGCATACTTGTATCTGTAGGTGTGAGTTATGTGTGTAGACTTTCAGTCACTAGCTTAGTGTTTAAGATTCTCTTCAAGTTACTGGAAGGTTCCGAGTTCAAATCGTATCAGCGCTACAATGCCGCTGTGGTGTCCATGAGCAAATGTTTGGCTTTATGCGTGGATTTGATTCTGTCTCACTTATAAGTCACTTTGAATAAAAGCGTCTGCCAAGTGAATAAAAGCAGCCACTCTTCCATCTGACAAACACTTACGAATCAGCTTCCACTTATGATTTCGAATGATTTTCGCACCAGATGCCTTGTTTGTTGTTCTTGCCAAAGCTGATTCTGCTGGCAGCCTCAGACCACGGAGAGCACATACTAGTACACATTTTCATATCAAAGTCGTAAGTGTGCAGTCTCTCTGATCGCATATGTGTTTTAATGACAGTCTGGCAGAAGCTTCTCCGTCCCGGACCAGCACGACCGCAAAAAGTTGCAGACGAAAAGGCGACGAGAGGCGGTTTACATCTTAAACGGCGTACGTGTTTTATAGGTTCTAGTTACAGATGGCATATCTAAATAAATAAAACTATATTAAGGTAATTGTGGAAAGAACATCCAGTAAGCAGAAAGTAGGTGCGTGTCTGTATTTTATTTAGGCCACATATTTAATACATTGTGCTGCATTACTATTTTTGGCTCTCATGGCACAAATGGAGAAGCATGGCACACCGTGGCTGTTTTTCCCAGCATGCATTGCTAACGCAAAATAATTCCGTTCAGAGTTACTTTGGTCGTCATTAATATTTGATACAAGCACTGAGTGTGTGTTATTAATGCTGCAGCCCAACAGTAACATTACGGTGAATTATTATTTTAATGTGACACATTGGCAATAAAGAAATGTTGTTCTTTTTTTTTTTTTTCTCCTTCTTCTTCTCATTATTATTCTCCTAGCAGATGTTTACAGTAGACTTGTGCATACTTTCACCCTTTCATCAGTCTCACACGGTGCTTGTCAGCATTCTTTGAACATCAAATTAATTGGGTAAGGCTTTAATGAGAACAAAATTGTCCAAACAACATCAGCATGTACAGCATTGCTCGGTCTGCTGCAGAAGTTGGTACGTCCTCGTTTAATTTGTAGCAATGCAGAAACGTAGTTCAATCGACACTTTGGCCAAAAAACGTCATTTATACACAGCGTCTACCTGCTGTAAGCGTAATCGGCTGTCTGTTTCTGAGGTTTGCTTTTTGCACTGGAGCTACGAGTCCAGTGTTCCTCCGAACAAGTAATGGAAGTCTCTCGTTCCTAAAATCTGTCCCGTAAACGCACAGCCAAATTTTCAGACAATTTTCATAACTTTGCTTTCAATTACCTTGACATGCTGCATAATCTCATTTCAGAATATACGATTTTGTAAAATAGCAAGGGTAATCCATATGTAAAGACTTGTATTTAAGTCTAAAGTGGAACCACCACCGACATTTCAGTTAACAGCAAGATTATTCAAGTAAAGTACTTTAAAGTGCTGCCTTTTTTTTGCCACGGGAAAAATCCAACATCATTCTTCAAATAGAAAAGAAAATGAAGTGTTGAACTGGTAAAAGTGCTGCATTTGCACTTGCACGCTTATTTAAGTCCCTATTTAAAAGCTCCGCCGGTGTAAATTGCGTCTCGGCACAAGGTGCGCTGTGCAAACACAGTTCAATAGTTCAATGTCACTCATACCTTCTCTTCCCTTCCAGTGCTCTACCCTCTCGTCCTCTCCTCCTGGTTAAAATCCCATCATCATCATCATCTTAAGGGCAGCAGGACCATTTTTCGGCTCGAACGAAGCGTTAGATGAAGGATCGAGTACACATCACTGAAGAATTCAAAGCCACAAGTCACTTTCTGCTGCCGTGGGTGCTCACAAAAGACGGCACATCCCAAAAACAGATTATGTCCAAGTCTCACCCTTTCTTTAGAAGATAATCTCACCTGGATACTATAGACTTGTATATAAGAACTGCTGCTGTAATCATAAAGACTACAAAGCTCATACTGGACATCCTTTCATCACATAGTGAAAAATATCAAGAATAATGATTTACACTCTGTTGTTACTATCAGGTGTCACCCAGAAGAGCATGGCTTCCCTTTGGAGTCTGGTTGCTCTCAGGGTTTCTTCATGTTGAGGAGTTTTACTTGATACTTTGTCATCTCCGGCTTGCTCATTAGGGATCTAAATCTACATCCAGATTTCTGTACAGCTGCTTTAATGTTTACTGTTGAACACAGTATGCAATACAAACAAACAAACAAACAACAAACGAAAACTTAGTTGAATTACAAGAAAATTCATTGTAATTTCACAAATGTCATTTTGGAAGAAAAAAAAATTGGTACAAAAATCCCTCAAAATAATTAAATAATAATAATAATTATACTAAGTAAATAATTTTTCTTCTAAATAACAACAGTATGCTGAATTGAGTCACTCACACTTCACTAAGTAGTTAGCATTTTGGTTAGTTAACAATCATGCTAACAATTGTATATATAGTTTTTTTTTCTGTGGTATACAATCACTAAAAAATAACATTTGTGATGGTAAACTTGCCCATGCTAGCCCCGTGCCTTTGTTATTTAAAGCAGCTGACTGGACACGAGCAGCGCTCACGCTATGAATAGCAGAAGCATTATTTTAAGATGTGAAAGCTGGTATGTAGGTTAATTCCCTCTGTGTCATCTACTCCACTTCAAAGCTCTTTCCTTTTTTTATTAGGCTTCATCGTCTTCGTTTCAGGGTTGAACAATTCAATTTAAAGATGGAAAAATAAAAAAAAACAATCGGAAACCTGATTAGACGAGTGCTCAAGCGATAATCCATCATGACAACACAATAAATTCCAGAGTAAACTTTCATGTTTGTTCAGGGGTTTTGTTCTTCTTCTTTTTTTTTTTTTTTTGGACTTTTTAATTGTATTTTTTCAGCAAGTAAATCCAAAGGACTACAATTCTTCCACAAATCATTTAGCATTTTGTGACTGATTGCAGTGGCAGTGTGTGTGTGTGTGTGTGTGTGTGTGTGTGTGTGTGTGTGTGTGTGTGTGGAAACTGTAGTTCAACAGGTTAACAGTGAGGAATTACAGTCTACAGAGATAGACAGATGACCGGCGATCATTTCAGAGCTTGAGACTTGCGCACCATCGCTAAAGCAAGCTAGCTAAGTATGAAGAACTCACAGTGACACTGGCAACACGGAGGGAAAGACACTGTATGACGCTGTCACCACACCATAACCTCAAATTTGAACACATTGTCAGAAGTCAAAAAAGATGCTAGCCAGACTCCGTTAGCGACTTTTATCTCACCGACGCATACATGCAAAGCTAGAGCTGAGAGAAGACGGCTAACAGCCGAAATATTCGGTTGTTTTGTCGTAGGTGAACTAATGACAGGCTCGAGGTGAACACTTATCTCATATGTAAGCGGTAAAATGGAGATAAAAACAGATTTTCAAATATAACCGCTATTGTAGCAGATGCGTTTGTGTCTTTCTGTGGCTACATGCTAAACGGTGTGTCAGTATAGCACACCGCCTGTCACAAACTCCCTCAGTGAGCGTCGCCGTTCCCAGTGTGAGTGCTGTTAGCTTGTCGTTTATTATCAGCTCGCCACATGATTTTGTTATCGTTTTGGCTTTGTTTTCTCCTCCCTTGTATGTACATTCTTCTCCTCCTCATTATTTCAGTATATTAACCATGTCACCCGTACCTAGTTATTAGTTAATCACACAGTGTCTATATTTCCGAGTTATGTTCTTGGTCATGTGTGTGTTCTTGTTTTTTGTTTCTTGCTTTTCGCCTGTCTCATGTTACCTTGCATGATTTCTTAGTATTCTAGTTTTATTTGTTAATATTACTTTTATTATTAAAACCTTGTGTCCAGTTTCCAGCATCTTCTTGCTTTGACTCATCACACGGCGTAAACTCTGAGCACCGTGCCACGATTTCCAGCTTGCGATCAAAGCTGCCTGTAAATCACCAAGCGTTAAAAGGCCTGGAGTAAAACAAGGCAGCCGTTTTATATTTTTATCTATCATTTGTAATTAAAGTGTTTTGTCGAGGTTTTGTTCTGCTCATTTGTTTAGTTTAATCCACAATGTTACGGATCCTAGTGTAGTATAAGATTTTGCTAAAAAAAAATTTTTTTTTGCCAGATATCAGAAACATGAAAACTTTCCCATTTGTACATGAATAAAAACTAATCTGATTTAAAATATAATAAGATTGATGATGATACTGCCTCTTTCCTCCATGTAGCACTATTGCTAACATTTGTTCTGGGTGGAAATGCATGGGAGAATGAGAAACACTGGGGAACAGAGAAACACAAAAATATCCAGACAGGTGGAAAATAGTTTGAGAAAACAGCGGGTGGTTGCCAGAATAATTTTTGCGGGTGTGTCTTGGTACCAGTGAGTGTAAACTCAGCTGAGGTCTTTTATCCTCCAAGACAACGATCTGGTAGCAAATCTCTAAAGAAAAATTTTACACTTCATTCACACTGCTAACGGAAACAAATGACAAATCTGCCGTGATCTGTGAAGGATGAACGCATCCGAATGACATTCTAAATACAGGCCTATTTAATGAGTACGTCTCAATCCCACTTGACACACAATGGTTTAAAACCAGCATTACTTGACCCCCCCCCCCTTTTTTTTTTTGCTTATAGTAACACAGCTGCTTTGGCTCGTGAAGAACTTGATAATTAATTGTGATGATTTAATGGCATTAATCATATAATTCCCAGCTCAACCCTGATCTTTTCACTGTTGATTTATTGACATATTAGATCTGAGCTCTCCGACCATCACGACCCGCTGTCCCCGGTCCATCACTTTGAATATGCAGTAGGGCAATGCATAGAATCCTGCAGATACACGTCAAGAGCTTCCGTTAACGTTCACTCCAGCATGGGGCAACATATGATCTCAATGATTTTGACAATTGCATGGTTGCTGGCTAGTTTGAGTAATTCAGAGACTGCTGTTCTCCTGGGATATTCACACACACACACACACACAACAGTCTACAGAGTTTAGACATAATGATGTGAAAAAATGTCTACTGAGTATTCTGTGGGTGTAACTGTTGATGTTGGTGATGAGAGAGGTCAAAGGAGAATGGCCAGATATATATATATATATATATATTACAGCAGCAGTGCCCTCCACTAATATCGGCACCCTTGGTAAATATGAGCAAAGAAGGCTGTGAAAAATTGTCTTTATTGTTTAACCTTTCGATCAGCCATCTGTACTTTACTTAAGTAGAATTAATAGTGGATACTTTTGATTTTTACTTCAATACATTTTGCAGCAAATATCTATACTTTCTACTCCACTACATTTCTATAATGCATTCTGTTACATATTATGATCCCATTTTTTTTTTTTTTGCCAATATGTATACATTTAAGAATAGGGAGAGCGTTTCTGGTCCACTAAAGTTTAAACCAAGTAAGTGCGATTCCTTCTTCAACGAGAGCAGAGTGCGCCTTTTACAGCAGCAGGAGCCTGACACTCAGAAAAATGGATTCAGAAGAAGCAATCTCTCAGCCATCTGATATGTGCCACCCATGGCCCTATTCAAAAGAGTTATTTGAGATAACAGGTTCTGGGAACGACTGAGATTTCGGTGCATTCTTCGTCTCCCTCGAAAACACAAGTTGCTGGCTTTCAAGAATTCGCATTCAAATTTGAAGAAACATGTTGTGGTAGAATGTTTTTTCATGTAAAAGTTAATGTGGCAAGAATATCCGTACAGAAGTTACAGAAAGGAAAGGTTTAAAACTACTAATACTCACTAGCGGTGTTTAGCTGTGTTTAAATTCTCATTTCAAATTCATTCATTCTCATTTTCTCATTCTAAGATCTACCGTCGCCTTAATTAGGCTCAGATCATCGTTCCTGCATGGCATGCAAATCCAGTGCCTATTCCTGGGATGTTTAGTAGTGTGTTGGATTTGTTTTCTACACTGCAGTCAACAGAACACAATCATTTGCATTAGATGGCTATTTTACAGTTAAATAAATCTTTTTAAAAAGGTATAACCAGTCTTCTTTGTTGTTTTTGTTTAATGGCATTTAACTCTTCAGGTCAAACCTGCGGGATAACTCGTCCTCTGCTGAATTGTAAGTCCGAGTGTGAACTGTGCCACAGAGGGTAAACATAAGTTCAACAACCTTTCCAATAATCAAAAGAGTTTGCTTGCAAGTATTACCAGTAGCATCATCTTTAGCATTCTTTATTAAAATGGCACAGCCCATACTATGTTTTAATTAAAATAGAGATAGTTGTAATGGACAGCCCATTAGGCAAGTACCATCCATCCATCCATCTTCTATACCGCTTATCCTTTTCAGGGTCACGGGGAACCTGGAGCCTATCCCAGGGAGCATCGGGCACAAGGCGGGGTTCACCCTGGACAGGGTTCCAATCCATCGCAGGGCACAATCACATACACACTCACATTCATACACTACGGACACTTTGGACACGCCAATCATCCTACCATGCATGTCTTTGGACTGGGGGAGGAAACCGGAGTACCCGGAGGAAACCCCCGCAGCACGGGGAGAACATGCAAACTCCGCACACACAGGGCCACGGTGGGAATCGAACCCGAACCCTGGACCCTGGAGGTGTGAGGCGAACGTGCTAACCACTAAGCCACCGTGCGCCCCTTAGGCCTACTTACTTTTACTTAAACAAGGTGGTTAACGTGGTACTTCTACTTTTACTAGAGTACATTGTTCTCTGGTTATTTGTACTTTTACTTAAGTACCAAGTTTGAGTACTTCCTCCACCACTGCTCAAACTACCCAAAACACTTGGCCTCCTGGAAGCGCACGCAAAATACCATTGATACCACACTATCCGAAACCATATCCGCAAGTGTGTGACATCACTGAACAACTGAATGGAGCTTGAAGCAACATGGAAATGAGCTCGATATGGATCAAAGAAATTAATTTGGGTCAGAGGACTTTCATTAGTTCTTAGCAACATTAGTCTTGTAGCTCCAATGCAACCCTAAAGAAGCAGATGTGTCTTGGTTGATGAACTAATTTGCCCCATTTCAACTGGGAAACCAAATCATATTGATTCTCATAAGATGAAACTGACACTCTGCACTACCCAATCTAATGAAACATCCAATTTGCTAACTGTGTGACTAAGCCTCTCCGCACCTGCAGTGATAAATAATTGATTAAACAGCGTCTGGTGATTGAAACCCTCTGGTTACGACACATTTTATGAAATCATTTTCTTTATGAAAATGTAACAAAGGAACTGTAATGAAAACATCGCAAATAAAAATCAAAACACGAGAAATTCCAGAAAAAGCATTTTAGTTTGTAGTGTGGAAAATAAGAAGGTGTGATAAATACGAATTGTCACAGATTGTTTGGAATAAACAAGTGTGTGTTAAAGTCACACCATCAGTGTATGATTGGCTGGTGCACATTTTATTAGCGATGATGAATTATAGATTAAATAGTGCCTTGTTACTGGAGCCCTCCTGTTAAGCGCTGGTTTTATGAGAACAGTTATCAGTGGAGTGGATCAGGTTGTCTTTGGAAGGAAGGAAGGAAGGAAGGAAGGAACTCACACAAGGAGAGCAGACTCAAGTCTTTATACATCACCTTGAATATCAGCAAAATGACATGGTCCGTAAGCTCTGATTGAGAGTTCCACTTAAATCAGTAATAAAGTGCTGACCAGTGAAGGCGACAGGAGACTGAGGACCACAAACAAACAAGCGTCCGATACCATCACTAATTTGCAAATGATTCTTGATGAACACTCGAGATAAACGTCTCACTAACATGATCTTTTCTCTCGAGCACTTAAACAGTCAACTTTGCCATCACAACACCAACATGTATACCTCGATACTCATACTATGTTGAGTGTTGTAATATTAGCAGTGACACAATGCCCTGGTGTATGATTATCCTGGAAAACGTAAGGGGAAATGTATACTGGAAAGACAATTGAAAATGCATAACAGTCATATAATAACAATTGTATGCAGTGCATTCATAAAAATGCACAGTCATATAATAAGCATATTAAAGAATGAAACAGCTTACATGAAAACTCAGAACATGAACAGATTCAGATTCTTATGCTTTCTATTCTATTAAAAATATGGTAAGTCTATATCGTGTTGGTGATATCTGGGCGATGGCCACCCAAGAACAGTCATAAAAACTAAAAAAAAAAAATAAGTACACCCCATGGGAATTGTTGGGTTTTTTTGACATCGCAAACATTTGATCATCTTTGAAACTGTGCCTATTAATAAAGGTGATATACTTGATCAAAACTGCAAGAAAAGTATATTTTTCAATCATTTATATCAATAGATGTGATATTCTACTGTGAAAAAAGTAAGTACACCCTTGGCATCAGAAGTTAGTATTGCCCCCTTTAGCAGTCAAACAGAGCCCTCCACTAATATTGGCAGCTTTGGTCCAATTCCAGGTCGATTCATAACATTTCCAGTCGACTGGAACTTTTCATTATTGCCCTGATGGTGGAACTGGGCGTTTTGTTTGCAATTGTTTGAGATCCATGAGAGCAGGGTATTTTTGTGAATTTTTTAAACAAAAGATCAAAAGGTTAAACAATAAAGACAATTTTTCACAGCGTTCTTTGTTCACCAAGGGTGCCAACATTGGTAGAGGGCACTATAATTTTTTGCGGACAGTTTGCATAACTGTCCACATACTGTATTGTTCCATGCAATATTCTTTCAGTTGTAAGATGTTTGAGGGTTTTCTTGCATGTTCTGCCCGTTTCACATCCCCCCACAACATCTCAATGGATTCAAATCCGGGCTTTGACTCGGCCGTTCCATAACCCTCCATTTCTTCTTTCTGAGCCGTTCCTTGGTGGATTTGCTCGTGTGCTTAAGATCATTATCCTGTTGAAAGATCCACTTTCAGTTCAACTTTTGGTTAGATGGCCTCACGTTATCTTCACACACTCTTTGATATGACGCAGAATTCATAATTGAATCAATGAATGGAAGCTGTCCAGTCCCTGAGGCGGCGACGCAACCCCAAACCATAACATTTCCACCACCGTGCTTCACAGTTGGTATGAGGCGTTTCTCCTGAAAAGCTGTCTTTGGTCTGCACCAAACATGTCTGCTGTTACTGTGACCAAACACCTCTATCTTCGATTCATCTGTCCAGAGCTCATTATTCCAAAAGGTCTGGTCTTTGTCTATATGCTAATTGGAAAACTGTAGGCTTGCTCTAATGTTCTTTTTAGACAGCGAAGGCTTTTTCCTGACATGCCTCCCACGCAGGTCAAATTTGAGCAATCTCTTTCTGATTGTAGAAGCATGCACTTTGAAACCAACAGCTGCAAGATTAACTCGCACATCCTGTGATACAATTTTGGGATTCTTGGGAGACTTCTTTTTTCATCAAACGGTCTGTTTATGCGCTGAATTTGCTGGGACAGTCAGTCCTAGACAAATCTGCAGTCGTTTGAAATCTGTGCCGTTTGTAGATTATTTTCCTTACAGTGGAGTGATGTGTTTCAAATAATTTGGAGATCTTTTTAAATCCCTCGCCAGACTCGGAGGCATCCACAAGCTTTTCTGTGAAGTCCTTATAGAACTCTTTAGATCTTGGCACCACACACCTCAATAACAAAGGGAACACCAGAAAGTAGATAAGAGAGGGGTACACCTTGAACACCCCGATCTTCAACACCTGATTCTAATTTTATGGATTTGAAGGTGTTATAAATGTAGGGGTGTACTTACTTTTTCCATGTGAATAATCTGGTATTGTTTGTTCATTTAAATATGTCAATTATGTCAATTATATGTGTCATTTGATAGAGTATCGCCTTTATTAATAGGCGCTGTTTCAAAGGGGATCAAATGTTTGCTTGTCTAAATACAGGCATGTCAAAAAATAATAATAATTTCCATCAGCTGTACTTGTTTTTTCACATGACTGTACATTCTCTCCTGTCAAAATAATCTCACATGTTTATTAATAAAAAAATCTGGAAAACAACAACAAACACTGCCGTGTTTCCAGTTTGGTGGTGAGCAGAGGTCATGGGAGAGAGTGGGAGTCAGAGAGGCTAGAGGTATGGGGATAGTGGCAGTGCCACACAGAGCTGGTACAGGTTTTTCCTCCATAGTAATGCTAGTACATTAATTACCCGGTGAGATTCATTGGTCGCTAGTATCATGCAATATTGCAATACTAAAGAAAATGATCAACTGTGGTTAACACGCTTGCCTCACACCTCCAGGATTGGGGGTTCGAATCCCACTTCCACCCTGTGTGCACGGAGCTTGTATGTATTCTCCGAGCTTCGGGAATAAATATATTTATAAAATTTAGACTAGTACAAGTATGGGATACTACAGACATCACACTGTACATATCATCATTTCATAACTATTTTACATTATTAGTGAATGGAACACTAGTCCCAAACAATCAGATTTTTCATCTTCATCTCTGTGTTCCTGTGTTCTTGTGGGTCCATGAGGTCAGTGCAGGCCGTGTTAGTTTCTTGGCTGGAGTCTAATATACTGGTAGCAATGAGATTTCCATTTCTTTGATGGTTGGCTGGTGTTGCTACATGTAGTATTTTTTAATATACTCAAACACCAATAAACTGCCACACTTGTCTACTTTTAAAGACAATTGGCACAACTCCCGCACCACTAAATATCAGTGTGTCCTTGAAATATAATGGCTGAGCAATTGGATTATATCAATGAACTCACTGACAACGAACCTCACTTTTGCCAGAGTGGGATGACGGCATTCCCTCACCATTCTGATAAGAGCATCTGGCTAATCTAATGCTAGAGAACTTCTGTCAACACAGTGGTGCTGTTTGTAAGGTACCATATCCTACACTGTTTTTATGAAGTCCAGGTAGAATATTTGTGTGGCTTTATGCACGAAAAACAATTGGATTCGTTTTTTCCATCCTGAATGTATCCCTCAGGCTGTGTCTTTAGGACTGTGATATTTACATGACCTCTGTTCTGAGTGGATGGTTTCACAAGTGAAGAAGACTCTGTAAGATAAATAAAGGCTTGTGACTGTCCATAGCTGTTAAAATGATATAAACATAGGTGAATGTTAATTGTACTGTTATTAACTTAATGACTAGCGACTGAATTTACAAACAGATGAGTAAGGTGAAAGCTAGCTAGCATGAGTGTATTGAGAATGGTGTATACGTCATTCTATTTTATTACATAAAATTGCCTTATATTCAGTGTTCATACTGAATTGTCCTGGGTATATAAAATATTAGAATGCAATAATGTTATTTACTGGTTGTTGGTCTGCTCTCAGGTCCAATGTAATGGGAATTGCCTGGTCCTTCAACATAAAATTTTTTGAAACCACTGTAAAGTTACTGATTAACAGTCAGTGATATCACCCGTAACCTCCACTGGGCAGGGGTAAAAGTATCACAGTCCACCATTTGAAGAAGACTTCAAGAGCAGAAGTATAGAGACCATACCACAAGATGTAAACCACTCATCAGCAGTAAGAATCGGAAAACCAGATTGGAATTCGCAAAGAAATACAGAGACGAGCCACAAAAGTTCTGGAACCAAGATGAACCTCTACCAAAGTGATGGAAAGGCCAAAGTGTGGAGAAAGAAAGGATCTGCTCATGATCCAGAGCATACAAGCTCATCCGTGGAACATGGTGGAGGTAGCGTCATGGCTGCTTCTGGAACATTCTCACTAATCTTTATTGATAATGGAACTCATGATGGAGCAGCAGAATGAATTCAGAAGTTTACAGGAACATGAACAATTTGGTCAATGAGTCGCAGGCTTGATGCAGTTACTGCAAGGGCTAGGCAACCGAATATTAAGTGTTCCATCCATCCATCCATCCATTTTCTGTATGACTTATCCTTACTGGGTCACGGGCAACCTGGAGCCTATCCCGGGGGCGTGGGGCACAAGGCGGGAACACCCTGGACGGGGTGCCAATCCATCACAGGGCACAATCCCACACACATTCACACACCCTGGACACTTTTGGACATGCCAATCAGCCTACCATGCATGTCTTTGGACTGGGGAGGAAACCGGAGTACCCGGAGGAAACCCCCGAAGCACGGGGAGAACATGCAAACTCCGCACACACAGGGCTGCAGCGGGAATCGAACCCCCGACCCTGGATGTGTGAGGCGAACGTTAATTTACTTCAAGGCTTACCTGTTTCTATACTTTTGCTCACCTGAAAATGGGTGGTCTGATACAAAAAGTTCTCTGTTTTATGTTTTTTAACACATCGAGATGTAAACACCAGGAAATAAAAGGTGAAATCCTAAACTCCCGTCTCATATCCATCTTTTGATCTCAAACCCAAAGGTCTTTGGTGTATAGCACAAACAAATGAATTGGCCTCGCCATTCCGAGAGTTTAGGAGGAGGAGTATTTTAAACATGTTTGTTTCTGTGATGTCAGTGAAAAAAGAAATCCAAAATGTACTGTTACAGCTTAGTTTCCAAAACCAAGGTCCAAGTGTCCTCACAGAAGCGTGAATGCTTTATACATATTATATTAAGCTTTTTAATATCAGAAAATTTGGGGTTCTATGATAGGAGCCCTTTAATGTTTGTGATTATGCAATAACAAACATAATGCAATGAGCCTCCAGGCTTTCATTCCAGTCAAACAGGAGGCAAACCTGAGAGCTGATTGGAGACCGAGACAAACTGATTAAACAAGCGGAATCTGGCTTGGCTGCTGCTGGGTTGGAATGAAAACATGCAGCCACACCAGCCCTTTGTGTACAAGAGAGAAGACCCCTGCAATAACGTCCAAACTACGGAGCAACAATATGCTCCATAGGTGCACAGCAACTATAGCAACTACCCTCAGCATCAGTTCGGAAAAACTGCAGTATAACAATGTTTTCTGGAACCATGATTCAGTACTGGAATCCATGTAATCCGACCAATTTCTCATAATTGTCATAATAATATACAGTATACATTTTGAATCCTTCAGTTTTAATACACCATTTATGTCCATTTGCATACAAATGGCTGATCTAGGCGGATGATTTGGTCATATTCATGATATATTCATTGAAATTTTTATGGATTGTGCCCCATTATGTATTTAACTGTTTAATGCCGAAAGCCCTGCTGTACAGATACTGCTGCTTTACAATGAGGGTGATTCATCTGACGAGCTCTAAAGACGGTCCAATTCTCTTAGTGTCTTATTTACATTGTTACCAATACTGATAACTGAGATGAGAGAATATAGATTGGGGATTTTAATATAAATGTAAATGTAATACAAACTAGCCTAGGACATCGGGACACAATGTAGCTATGTACTGAGCTATTCGGAGCAGATAGGATGGAAAACTCTCTTCAGATCTCAAAAAGAGGCAAAGAGTGATTAAGTGAGCAAATGGAGTGAGCCAAGAATTTGTAATTGGCACGGTATGGGTCATTTGTGGCATGCTGACATCGACTCATACATACTGCCTCTACACCAGACACTGCTAATGAGAATCTTAGGAAACTTGAAATAACTCTTTCACACCCTCAATTTTTTTTTTTTTTTTTGCTGAACTCTTGTTCTCTCTCTTTCACACTTCATCCATCTTCTCACGCTCTCATTCTCTCACTTGCATTCATGTTACAGCGTCTGTTCTGATTTTTGGAGATCTGATAAGAAATGCACTGTACGGCCAAAAGTTTGTGGACACTTGACTATCACAATCACATGTGCTTTTTGAACATCCCAGTTCCATATTTAGTC
This sequence comes from Ictalurus furcatus, assembly GCF_023375685.1. NCBI lineage: Eukaryota > Metazoa > Chordata > Actinopteri > Siluriformes > Ictaluridae > Ictalurus > Ictalurus furcatus. Next base: position 757,063 of record NC_071279.1, read on the forward strand.
CCAACTTTGATGTTATAATAACGGTCACTCTTCTGGGAAGGATTTCCACTAGATTTTGGCTGTGGAGATTTGTGCTCATACAGTCACAAGAACACTAGTAAGGTCAGGCCCTGATGTTGAGCGAGGAGTGCTGTCGCACAGTCAACTTTTCAATTCATCCCAAAGGTGTTCAGTGGGGTTGAGGTCAGGGCTCTGTGCAGGACACTGAATTTCTTACACTGCAACATTGGCAAACCATGTCTACTTGGAGCTCGTTTTGTACACAGAGACATTGTCATGCTGGAATGTTTGAGCCCCTTAATTACAGTGAAGGGAAACGGTAATGCTAAAGCATACAAAGACATCCTATACAATTGTGTGCATGCAACTTTGTGGGGAAGAACCACATATGGGTGTTATGGTCGGGTGTCCACATACTTTTGGCCACAGTGTATTCATAGACAATTTCTACATATCACATCATTTAGCTTTTCTTTAGAAAGTGTTTGGAACTAATATTGTACATACACACTGAAGTCCCTTCTGCAGCTGCTCTTAGACTTCAAATCCAAGTGTCAAATTTCCCTATTGTACTTTACTTAGTCTTTTATACATTTCATGGATTTATGCATTCTTGGCAGCTGTAAGTAAAAGCTAGAGGATGTTGAATGCCACATTTCATGTTGCTATTTTTGCACTGCATCACAAATAATTACCATATAATTGATAATATATAGACATAATTTGCTGCGATCATCTGTCATTTTGTTGCTTTCTAGTGTAAACACATTAGTTTATGTCAACCTGCCATCATCTGGACTTATATTGTCACACACACACACACACACACACGTGCAGTTTTACAAGCTGGCTTAAAGCTAGAGCCATGGCACCATTCCAACATAGTTTAGCATACCGAAACAAATATGTCAGTGTCATTGCAACATTTTCAAAAACAAGTTTCTTCTGACTCATGATTTTTGAATGAATGGAATATATGTGTGATTAAATTATAAACTAGGTTAAATTATTCATCTATTTATAAATATAGATGAAGAATATGTTTACACACATTGGCTGCCACATTTATTAGGGAAAATCTAATTAATCTGTGTAATTGACTTGAATGAGTTATTAGGCAGATTCTTAATGGACTCTTCAGAAATTACTTACTGCATTGCTTATTTCAATTATTTACCATGTAACCATTTTATTTAATAACCCATAATATAATTTGTTTATTCATTTGGTCAGGATGACTCCTCCAGTTCAGTATTCCTCTTTTTCACAGCAGATCTGGTCCACATGGCTTCTTTACCGCTCAGAACAACAAAGCAAAATAACCAGTAGTACAGACTTTTGTTCACGCAAGACACGAACGCTGCAAACTTCACAACAGAAAGCAACACCACAGTATAGTTTACAAAAGGTACAAACTATACTAAATGTACTTTTATGGGTAAAGTGGTGGTACTTAAATTATAATTCCATAAATTAGTTACCCTACACCTTCTAGGTCATCAAAGTTAATGAACAAAAGACATACCCTTAGAAAGGTTCCACCATAGTGACTAGTGTTTATACCCATTTGTAAAATTTAGTACATTTTTAAGTGAACAACAAACTTAAAATCCTCATTTTTATGATGATAATAGTTAATGTCCTGCCTAAATCACCTTAACTCCCGCTCAAGCACCTATTGAAGCAACAATGAAAATTAAATAAAAATCTAATCCACTTACCTGAATCCTAGAGATGGTTATGCTATGGCTCATTTTTTAGCCCAAGGCAACCTTAACCTAAAAGGAATAGGACAGAGGGAAATATGGTAGCTTTAGTAATACGCAGTTTAACAGCAAATGCAATAACAGCCAGAGGAAAACATTATTAAATATGTACAGTGTGCTGCAGAGAGCTCCTTGGACTTCGTGGCTTGGTTTCCAATCTGACATGCACTGTGAATTGTTGGAGCCACAAGTGTGCGCCTTTCAAAGTCATGTCCAATCAACTAAGTTTGCCACAGGTGGACTCCAGACAAGTTCTAGAGACATCGCAAGACAATCAAAGCAAACAGGATGTACCTGAGCTCAGTTGTGACTGCCTTAAGCCGGTTTTACACTGTATCATCCCAGCGGTCTATTACGGTCTATTAGACGGAATTCTATACCAGATGACATGTTCTTCAAGTCAGATTGCATGATGAAGATAGTGACTACATTCTGCTATACTGGGTGCAGAGTGAAGCAGCACACGGGTGTGTAGCTCTTCAACCGGAAAGCATGCACTTGGTTCCCTTTGTCACAGGAGTAAATAAACTGGACGAACAGAATGTCTGCATGCTAATTAATTAGCTACGTACCTGGAAGCTGCAATTCATTCTCTGTTTCTTTCCATGTCGTGTTTCTTTCTGTAAGTGTGATGAGACATTACAGAGACATTCTTACTGCTGCCACAATTCAACGAACCACTCTTCTTTTAAATCCTATATGTTTTGTTATATTTCGTCATGATCACTAGTGTATTTGTAGCAGTCCTGTGAGTTTTGTGTAATCATATGCCGTCCATCTATTGCAGGTTTCTGGATGAGTGTCATAGCAGCTGTCACACTCGGGGATTTTAATCAAACTTTTCTGACACTGCCAGAACTTAGCAGACATCTGTCTTTGGTCACAATTAAATCAGCCGCTGGTGAGCATGTCACATTATGTAGTGTAAGACCACCTATCTCAACTCCCGACCAAATATTGTCCTTTACGACGTGCCACTGTGCCTGCAACAGCAAAATGGTGATGAAAATCGTAGTGTAAAGCCGGCTTTAGGCAAGGGTCTAAACACGTGTCCAAATGAGAGATTTCAGTATTGATGTTTCATAAATTCACACAAAATCTTTCAAACTTGTTTTTGTTTTGTCATTGTGGATTGTTGTGTGTTGATTCATGGCCAAAAAGTGAAATTAATCCATTAATACATCCATCTATAATACAATAAATTGTGCAAAAACTCAATGGGTCTGAAGACTTTCTGAAGCCACTTTAGATCCTTGTCACGAAAACCTAGTCTTTGGGTATCATTTGAGAATAATAATCTAAATATGATTTAAAATATTCTAAAATATAATAATACTATTAAATAATCGATTTCACTACCTAGTGAATAGAGATCTGCGTGCTTTCCTCTGCCGTGTTGTTTCAGAAGTAGATCGTCTGTATCTAATTTGCTCCTGTAAATTTATAGCCTCTTGTTTATCATTGGCAAATCTGCTGAAAAACTAAGCCAACTGATACAAACATTTGTCAATCATACAGATACTAAATTTAAGGAGCTAAAAACTCCAGGCTTCTACGTAAAACATATTTATAGCCATAACACATGAGAAAAATTCCAGTCTGGAAGAAGACCCTTGCGAAAAAGAAAGTTGCGATCATGTGCTTTGGCAGAGTAATCAGTTATCGGGAAATGTAGACTGTAAGTGTGTAAAATCATGACTGCTGCACCGTGATAATGTGTAACTGTACAGCTGACAACTAAACAAAACATTCTTCATCCCTAATTACTATCTAAATCGCAACAATAACTGAATAGTATGTTTTAAGAAATAAATGGTGATCTGTGAATACAAATGATTCGGTAAACATTGGACGGCTTAAAACAAAGCTGTCCAGTCTCATTAGCAGGGGCCTGATGTGGCTTCAGAATCCGACTGAACATATTTAATCAATTAGTCTCGGTCTTCAAAAAGCTGATGAGCTGTACTGTGGCTTTTACTTGGCTAGAATAAAAAAACCTGCAGCCACATTGGTTAAATGGATCAATTTGGACACCCCTTGTCCAGAATTTTCGTTTAGAGAGGTAAGTGGCTCTTTGTTTCCTTGGCTCTGCACACTATAATGTGTTTCCTGCTTTAACACATCTGATTCAGCTCATCAGCTCAATTACACACCTGAGTGTTGTCAACTGTGTTAGAGTAGAGGCTGCAAACTCGTTTGGGGTTGGATGCCACATTGGTTAAAATTTCACAACAAAGCGGCCGCATATCAATACATCCAATAACTTGTCGTTAATGATATCGGCTTTATTGAATTTATAAGGTTTAATCACATTGCTTTCAATGTGATTAAACCTATTCTATTCAATATAACCACAACAGACAATGCAGGGTATTAATATTTTGTACTACTGTAACTTTTTAGCAATAGACACAACGCTAATGTTTGCTAGAACCTCTTCTTCATAATTATTAGTCTTCACAGCAGCATCAAATCATCCCATGACTATTACTGAAAACAGACTTGCTTTCTCCTGGCTGCTTTTATCTGCTATGTCTGTAACTGCCCATTATACTGGTCCTACTTTTTTACCAGGATTGGTTTCATTGTACCTTCTAATATTGCATTCTTTAAGCGAAAGAGTTTCTGCTGTAATTCCCAAAAGAAACACACTTGTCCATTTCTCCTGGAACCCTGTGCACCTTCTATGCCGTTGAGATATTTGTTCAGTGTGCTGCACAACACTCGCCTGTACGTGTAGGTTGAAATGGTGCCAAATAATAGTGCCACTGCATCTGGGTGTCAGTGTCACTAAAAGCTAGATGACGACAATAAACAGATAAATCAGGAACTGTAATGAGTTTTCCCAAATATAAAAGCATCTTAATTATTAATTAGGTCAAATTGTGTCTTAATTATGACACAATTTGGTGATCTTTAATAAAAACAGTGTTTTATTACAAATTTAATGCATGCCCTTCATAGATATTCATTTGTGCACACAAACGCTGTTCAATAAATGACCTTCATGCATAACTCTGCATCGCATCTTTAGCTAGAAATTCACCAAAGTGCATACTGATTAAGGGAAACACACAAAACAACACATGCTATTCTGGTCGTGTGAGAGACACAGTCCTCTGTAGACCCTATTACTGAATAAGCTCTCTGGGTGTCTTCAAGCTTGCACGACTTTTTACACACGCACACACACACAAACACACACACACACACACAAACACCTTTGTTAAGCGTAACTAGGCTTAAGACTGTTTCTTCATCACCTCCTTACTAAAGCCTACTGCAATTCATTAGGGTGACCTGAGCTGATTAAATATTCAGTTAGCACCCCCACCTACATTTAAAAAAAAAAAAACTTTATTAATAAAATTAATCATTTGTTTACGCTACTGCTGAGGAGGATACCTGCTCGGTGGTCGAAAAGCTGGTCTCTTTGCTTATATGCTGATAAATTGAAACAATTAAATGCGCAGGGAGACAAAAGTATTAAGAGCGAATTGTGTTTAATTATGCAAACAACATTAAATGCAACAGGATTTGAGGCGGTGATTCGATTTGCCTGCACAGAGTGATTTCTAGCACAAGCAGTGACCGGAACCTGCCATATGGCCTGGGAATTCAGTGAAATAAAACCCTGACCTTCATCACGTCCCAGTGGTCATATCAAAAGCCTTCGGGCCAATTGCCTGAAGCGTGGATGGGGTAAAGAAAGATGAGAGGCATAAACAGAAGCTAGAACAGAAGTCAGGAGAAGCAAGAAGTCCACTGACTGTCAGAAAGCACTTAGTGAGCATTGTAGGGCTTATGGGACCAGAGCTGAGTGACATGTAGCATTATTTATAGCTAAAAGATCTTGCAGGCATGGTATTATTATACCGGCATTAGTCTGAAACCTGAATACATGTGCAGACTGTGGTTAAAATCAGCATTCATTTGCACAGTGAACAAAACAATCAAAAGTTTTTCTTCGTGATATCAGTATCACCAACAGAAAATGCACCGTCTGTCAGAACGCTATCAGAAAGCAATGAGCGAAAAAGCGAGGATTGTTCTAACTCATCTGAACATTTTTAGAATCACAAAGGTCAGTGCACTGTCAATGAACACATATGTTGTGCCTTCCCTACAGCGACAGGCGATAGACGAGCTGGAGTGGTTCTCAGTAATTCCAAGCAAATAATAAATGGAAAAATAATGATTTTGGAACACAAAAAACAATTATCCCTGTTTCCCACTTGCAGTCTACAGAATTATTGACACCCTTCATTAAAATGAACAAAAGTGAGAAGAAGAAAAAACATTCTCAAATAATGATATCTGAGAATAATGACGCTTTTCCTGTGATGTCTAACAAGGCTGGAAACTGTTGTAGAGGGATGTTTGACACAATATACAAACACATGCACACATTTTTACCATTTTTAAGCTTTTTATATTTTAGGAAAGCCTTCAAATCAGACCGTAGACTTTCAGTGGGTTCAGTTGAAAACACTGTTCAAGGCCTGATAGTTTCTTTCTTTTTTCTTTCAGTTTTTTTATGTTATAGCCCTCGGTGTGCGTAATGGTATTTTACCATCATTTTTAATCCACTGCCTCACCTGTGCACGTCAACAAACATCTGTCTATTTTCTGTGCTATAATCTGTTGTATTCTCCTCATGGTGAAAGATGACTAAGCTATGTCCCATCTCATATTTATGTCAGTGGTAATCACATACAGTCAAAGGAAACAATAGGGGTCCTACTGAAACTAAGAACAATTTAAAACATATAAATGTTTAGAAGCGTTATCATTTGTCTCGTTGTTTAATGCTACATTTCGACGATATCAAAATATTTTCTATCTGCAAGAAGATTCTGTTTAAAAAGATCTCAGGTGAAGTAGTTTCCTTAATTATTTGATTGAAAAGTTTGAATCATTGAGTGTACTCTTATAAAATCATACTCTTTGAGTTAACTCTTGTCTTTCTGCAGAGGTCTTTAAAATTCACACCTCTTGGTAAATATGAGCAAAGAAGGCTGTGAAAAATTGTCTGTATTACTTAACCTTTTCATCTTTTGTTCAAAAGTATTTTTTTCAACTGCAAACAAAAGCACAGGTTTATTTAAAAAAAAACTCTGTTAAAAATAGGTGTGTAATAATTATTGGCACCCTTTTAGTCAATACTTTGTGCTACCTCGTTTTGCCAAGACAACAGCTCTGAGTCTTCTCCTATAACGCTGATGAGGTTGGAGAATACATGGCGAGGGATCTGAGAGCGTTCCTCCATACAGAACCTCTCCAGATCCTTCACATTTCCAGGTCCACGCTGGTGGACTCTCCTCTTCAGTTCACCCCACAGGTTTTCTATGGGGTTCAGGTCAGGGGACTGGGATGGTCATGGCAGGACCTTGATTTTGTGGTCAGTAAACCATTTCTGTGTTGATTTTGATGATGTTTTGGATCATTGTCCTGCTGGAAGATCCAACCACGGCCCATTTGAAGATTTCTGGCAGAGGCAGTCAGGTTTTCATTTAATAAATGTTGATATTTGATAGATGCCAGATTCCATGATGCCATGTATCCTAACAAAATATCCAGGTCCTCTGGTAGAAAAACAGCCCCAGAACATTAAAGATCCACCTCCATATTTAACCGTGGGCATGAGGGACTTTTCCATACGGCTACCTCTCTGTGTGCTCCAAAACCACCTCTGGTGTTTATTACCAAAAAGCTCTATTTTGGTTTCATCTGACCGTAGAACCCGATCCCATTTGAAGGTCCAGTAGTGTCTGCACACTGAAGACGCTCGAGTTTGTTTTTGGATGAGAGTAGAGGCTTTTTTCTTGAAACCCTTCCAAACAGCTTGTGGTGATGTAGGTGACTTCAGATTGTAGTTTTGGAGACTTTCTGACCCCAAGACACAACTAACTTCTGCAGTTCTCCAGCTGTGATCCTTGGAGATGTTTTATCCACTCGAACCGTCCTCTTCACAGTGCGTTGAGACGATATAGACACACGTCCAATTCCAGGTCGATTCATAACATTTCCAGTGGACTGGAACTTCTTAATTATTGCCCTGATGGTGGAAATGGGCATTTTCAATGCTTGTGTTATTTTCTTATAGACACGCCCCATTGTGTGAAGATCAACAACCTTTTGCCGCACATCACAGCTATATTCCTCGCTCTTACCCATCGTTATGAATGACTAAGGGAATTTGGCCTGTGTGTTACCTCATATTTATACCCCTGTGAAACAGGAAGTCATGGTTGAACAATTTCCTGTTCCTAGTCACCCAGGTGTACTAAAAAAATTATTTGTTTTTATAAACGTGTGTTTTGTTTGCAGTTGTTTGATATCCATGAGCGCAGATTATTTTTGTGAATTGTTTTGAAGAAAACATCAAAAGGTTAAACAAATAAAGACAATTTTTCACAGCCTTCTTTCCTCATATTTACCAAGAGTGCCAATATTAGTGGAGGACACTGTACAGTATGCTATATGCCGATCCTGATGTCCAGTCACAATCAGAGCGCTGCGAGAGAAAATCCAAAGTCAATTTCCCATTCATCCCATAAAAGTGAGCATCTGACTAGTTGACGATATAAAAATCTGATAGAATTCTTTCTGACTGAAGACATTTTATTGTCTCACAGTGCGGACAACTTATCACACGGCTAAGCTATCACACAGCCTGCCAGAAAGCAAAAAAGTACTCAAGGAACATGTAAAGCACTGGGAATTGGGAGTTTGTGACTTAACGCGCCAATAAACACAAACAGACACCACCTTTTTTTCCCCATTTACTTTGTTAGACATCTGTTTATTGTGTAAGTCAGTGACCTTGACTTACATTATTTCTATTAAAATGACCCTGAGCACTGAACCCTTTCATATACAACAGGGTAAATCATGCATTCCTGAGAAATACCTCCATGTCATATCAGCCATTTTGATATATCACAATAAACAGATGTCTGACAAAATAAATGGGGAAAAAGGTGTCTCTTGTAGGCATTTTGCTGGCATGCCTGAGTGGAAAGGGTTACTGGAAATCAATACGAAGTTACTCTGACGGATCACCTTTATCCTGGGATGAAACATTATTACCCTGATGGGAAAACTCTCTTCCAGGATGTCAATGCCCCAATCCACAAGGCACCAAAACTTATTGAGTGTTTTGATGGGTCTGAAAATAATAAATCACATTCTATTCACAAATAATAAATCACATTCGAAGGCAGTCACCAGATCTAAACCCAACTGACCAGCTATATGAGACTGGTGTGTTAAACCGCGCTCTGCACCACCATCGTCAGCGCAGATCCTCACTTAAACACAGGATCGATTTATTTTGCACAGTATTGTTGACAAGGGAACTTTAATATGTTAGTAAAGGTGATGTGCCTTTACATCTGTATTGAATTTTATTTGATGTCCTATTTCTCTTTGTGTACTCTATAGTCTATATTTCTGTATTAGTATCACAGAGCGGTTGAATTCTCTAATCTCATAAGTCAGAAGTTGTGCATTATTTTTTTTATATATATATATAACAGCATGGCTCAGACCAGAGCTCCGGGTGTGACATGAAAGGCAGGTTAATTATTGTGCTTGTTCTAATGCAGCATTGTTTCTATAGTAATAGCTCATACAAAGTTGTGTGGTGGACGCGCCACCTACACTAACTCATAATGTAAGTTATAACAGGAACTAATTTATCTTGCTGATACTCTACAACATTAACTCTTAACTATACACTATAATGCATGATGTGTCATTTATTAATAAATCAAACATTGCACTTGTTGAGAAATCACTGTGTTATGAATGGAAGAACACTCAGGAGCATTCTAGGCACGGAATTGAGCAGTTACTGGCTCTCTGGTCACTTGAACTTCTGTTTTACAAAAGTATAATCTTAAACACCAATCAGCGGTGTGTCATGGATATCCCGGAAGCTAGTCCGGACTACAGTTCCCAGCAGCCACTGCACCACACCATCATTGTCACATGACCACCTGCACCTGAATCTGATTCTTGCTAACGCGCCCGGTGTCTATATAGGCACAGTTTTGCACTGCACAGGTTATCTTGTGTTTGTCTTTTGTCGCTGTCGGTTCTGGCTTTGTTATCACGGCCTTTGTTTATGTTTATTCTTCGCTTTAGAGTTTTGCCACAAGATCATATTGTCTTTTTTGTGTTTTGTCTTGGTCTTTATTAGCACGTAAAATCTGCACTTGCATCCGTCTCCGCCTCCCAGCCCTGACACAGCAAAATACAATAAACAAATACCCATCAGTGCATAGACAAGTGAATTTAGTGTTCCTAACACACCTGATTGATCGTGTGAACTAATTAATCAGGCCCTTAATAAGTTGAACAAAGTGTGTTAAACAGGAAATAGATGGGAAGATTGTTCCTGTAACAGATTGTTGAGGCTCCGATCACACTGATTACACCGATTACACTATTATACTCTCATTCAACAATTCTGCTCCAGTCTTCACATGCAGCAGTATCGTGCTGATACATTTGCGCTCAGTTTAACTGCGAACTACCTGCATTCGTTTACCTTGTTTCCCAATTAGGTATGTTAATGCGGTTTAGCTCATTTACCCTGAACAAAGTCTGGATGCAGATAATACATATATTTAAAAATATTTATCACTGAAAATAAACATACAGTTATGGTTTAGTGATATGTAGGGGAGGGCGGGGCACAACCGAACACTTTTTGTTTTCTCAAGTTTGTGGAAAAGTACTTAGGGCTCGGAGCATTTTTGTTTTTTGACATTAATTTTTACAAATGTCTGGTACAAATAGTTGGTCTTGTTTTATGAATAAAACACATACTTTGTACGCGCTGTTACATGTGAGGGCTACGTTGTAACGACCATATGACAGCTTAAATCCCCCTCCAACAATTTAATCTGATTAAATTTTTTAAAAAACAAAAACATACAAGATAAACTATGATATCATTCCATTAAAAACATTTCTTAACTTATCTTATTCTTAAGCATAAAGTCATATGACAACGACAATGAACACAGAACAAAGCCAAAGTGAAAGCCAACGTAATGAAGGCAAAGAGATGACACACACACACAGGTGCACCCCGGCCTGTCTTCCTTGGCCTGTTTCTCATGCTGTAGTGAATAAAAATCATTAAAGGGAATTGTGTGAGTTTGCATGGTTAATTTACTCGGTGTGAGTTTACATGTTTAACTGCACGGAATAGCACAGTTTCATGTAATAGCAGGGTAAGTTTTAACACAGCGTTACAACATGACCCCTGTGCGTAACTGAGATCCGGACCTGGATAGTCCATTCCGCGGGCTTTATAAGCATTTAGTTTCTATGTAGGATTCTAACAGAGAGAGATATTAAAGATAAAAATGGTACTAACTTTGCCTAATGCTAAACACAGGGCTGTGTGAAATTTTACTCACGCTATGATAAAATGATCTTCTCTTGATATCTTCCAAAGTCGTTTGAATTTCGGTGGATTTTTTTATTTTTTTTTTTTCCGACCGTGCCCCGTGTTAGACTGTGTCCTGCTCTCCCCCGGCCACACCGTATACTGTAGTATAATGATATATATACAGCTGCTAAGTATTTCAAAGTTAAAAAGTTAATGAAGAGCTTTAATGAGATGCAGCTTCGCTTTAGTGCTTTCTGTACAGGTTTTTCTGAAGCGACAATTTTGACAATTTTGAAAAAGACTGCTTTACTGCGGCGTGGAAATTCAGTTGAGTAGCATTTGTCTACTGTGATTAGGTGGGATTTTGCAGAGAGAACAGGAAATGAAGTGTTATTTACACAGGGACCATTCTGCAGCGTCGTTTCAGATAACCATGGCTCTGGTATATATTTGTTTAGTGAGAGCAGTTTAAACGGCATTATTATTATTATTATTATTATTATTATTATTATTATTCATTGACTTTTTCCATCCAAAAGTGAGACAAGCTTAGTTGGGTAGTTGGGTAGTGAGTCCTTGGGCACAAGCACCAGCAGTGGCTCTATGGCAGTTTTCTTACAATGTTCCAGACATTAGCACAGAACTTTAATCGTAAATGCTTCATCATCAGTCTGACTTAGTTTTAGTTAAATATTTCCAGTCTCAAGTCTAGATTTTTCATAGATCATTCTTTGCATGTGTTTGTTCCTATCGCGGACCGTTAAGGTGCTGGTGTTAAGATAAACCGTGTATAGTGTGCCATATGGCCAAAGCTCGACCTTTAAGCTGGATTTCCTAAAGCAGGCAAGCAGTTATCCCAGACAGCAAAAGAGTGACATCCTAGTGCTTACCACTTTCATCTGCCCCACTTACTGCTGCAGAATAACAGTGATGAACACATGAATGTGGCTGGTAGAACACCAACATTTTTTTAAAAATAAATCCTCATAATGAGATAAAATCTTATCCGTGTTGTAGACCAGAGATGACCTGAAATGCTGCAGAATTACATATGAGTTATTGTGCTTGGGCCAGATTTCAAATGATGTGAAAACCTTAAATGTAGAGCTGCACTGACACACCAGCCAATAATTGGCATAGTCCAATAAGGCAACAATATCTAACAGTCAATAATCAGCAGACAAACGTCCTCTGCCTGTGATGGTTTGGGCATAGATGGTAAAAATCTATGGTGCATGAATATGTTTTGTGATAAACAGATAGCAGAACTGCTATTTGCAAGCTATGTTTTACTAAATATACAACTAGGCACAGCCCTGGTTAGTCATCTGTGAAAGGACATGATGGGGTTCTTAAAGCTGAAGCCGAGCTACCACAGAGACAAGTTCCATCGCAAGTCAGAAACGTAACATCACTCCCTCTGGGTGGCACAAACAGCTGAAACGGCTCGTAAAAGCAAAGTTTAAACGTTTACATTGCTGTTAAATAAAGGTCGTCCTAAAACGCGGACAAAGAACGACCAGACTATATGCACGTGCTGCGTTGGATTGCGGTAGGGTTTTTCTGTTGTTGTTTTGTCTTGTTTTTTGTAAGTGCATTACTGCTTAAAGATGTAATAAGATATAATGATGGTTTTGCCAGACGTTAGATAAAGCTAGCTGTTTGACAAACAGAAATTGAAATAATACATCTCTTCCTTTCAGTGTTCCCTGCCCAGTCACTCACATGCACTGCTGAAGCTCGAGCACCCCGAGTGCTTTCTGAACTAACAGGAAATATGATTGGCAGGCAAATACAGATGCCTCCTTGTCCTGGGTGGTTGGTTGGATGTTGGTGGTCTGCATTTGTTTTTTATACTGTTTACAGAGCCTGGGGCGCCAGGGAGACCACAGAGAAAGCTATTTTATTGAAGCTGCTGAAATATATCCAGAATTTTGCCAAAAGTGTTCTGACTCGAAAATAGCTGACCCCACCTTCAAAATGGAACTGTTAACTGTCGAGCTACTTTTGGTGCACAATACACGATCCAGCGCAGACAGCAGACGATTCTGGGTCAAATACCGCTGCGTGGCGATGGTGTACAGTGAATTAAAATTTTGTTCTGACTTTAAATAAATAAATAAATAAACAAATAAACAAACAAACAAACACCTATCCAACCTTTTAATAGAACTGTTTAAAGTCAGGTCACTTTCGGTCCACAATCCACCAGTGCCACACAACCATATGTGACCCAGTATGATGGCGTGTCTGTGCCCGAATCATGCCTACGAACAGACAGCTGGGATTGATGCACACATCCAACCTACACAACACTGTCATAAGCCAGATTTAGTGCAGAGAGGTAATATATCATACCTGACTCCGATATGCAATGAAAGCGATTCAGGGCGTTAGATCAGCTCTAGAGGGAAAATACATCATGGTATCAATGTGTCAGAAAGCAGGTGGTATAATAGCACCTACACTATGTGGGCACAGAGAGTAATCAGATTTACTATTTCTGCATGATATACTGTAATGAGTGAGAGGATACAACCATTCTGCAATGAAGATGAAATCTGAGCGGTGAAGGAAGTTAGTGCACACTACACACCACACACTACACATTACACACCACACACTACACACTACACACCACACACTACACACCACACACTACACACCACACACCACACACTACACATTACACACTACACAACACACACCACACACTACACATTACACACTACACATTACACACCACACACTACACATTACACATTACACACTACACACCACACATTACACACCACACACTACACATTACACACTACACACTACACACCACACACTACACACCACACACTACACACTACACATTACACACCACACACTACACATTACACACCATACTACACACTACACACCATACATTACATACTACACACTACACACTACACACCACACACTACACATTACACACCACACACTACACACTACACATTACACACTACACACTACACACCACACACTACACATTACACACTACACACTACACACCACACACTACACATTACACACTACACACTACACACCACACACTACACATTACACACTACACACTACACACCACACACTACACACCACACACTACACACTACACATTACACACCACACACTACACATTACACACCATACTACACACTACACACCATACATTACATACTACACACTACACACTACACACCACACACTACACATTACACACCACACACTACACACTACACATTACACACTACACACTACACACCACACACTACACATTACACACTACACACTACACACCACACACTACACATTACACACTACACACCATACACTACACATTACACATTACACACCACACACTACACATTACACACCATACTACACACTACACACCATACATTACATACTACACACTACACATTACACACCACACACTACACACTACACACCACACACTACACACCACACACTACACACCACACACTACACACTACACATTACACACCATACTACACACTACACACCACACACTACACACCACACACTACACACTACACATTACACACCATACTACACACTACACACCATACATTACATACTACACACTACACATTACACACCACACACCACACACTACACACCACACACTACACACCACACACTACACACTACACATTACACACCACACACCACACACTACACACTACACACTACACACCACACACTACACACTACACATTACACACCACACACTACACACCACACACTACACACCACACACCACACACCACACACCACACACTACACACCACACACTACACACCACACACCACACACTACACACCACACACTACACACCACACACTACACACCACACACCACACACTACACATTACACACCACACACTACACACTACACGAGCAGACCACAGGAATGGCACTGATAGTGAACTGAACATATATTACAGGTGAAAAGTTCCAGTTGTGTTGTGCTCTTGTGTTTACACACCTTACAAACCTTACACACCTTACCCCCCCCCCCACACACACCCCTTACCCTAACACACCCCCCCCCCCCCCCACCCCTCAGTCATATGGCCATAAAACCATGCTCATCGCCCATTCAGCACATCGAAGCAACCCAAATGATCCTACCTCTGATCTGCCCCCAGAGCCATAATGATCCTCCGATGTGCTCCAGTGCAATTATTTAACATCTCCGATAAACAAACATCGGCATGTTAATCCATGTCTATTCCCAGTCGTAAAATTCAATCCATGAGGAAAATGGCTGAGAGAGAGAGAGAGAGAGAGAAAGAGAGAGAGAACCGGAACAGTATCCGTGTCTCTCAGTACTGGACCCCTCGCATCCTCTATAATAAACCCAGATAATCTCACACCGACCACTTTAAGAAGAATCGAGTCGCATTATTATTATCATTATAATTATTATTATAATTATTATTGTAGGTTAGACTTCCACGATGCCGGCGGGTCTGCACAGTCCTCCTTCATCAGCAGTTCCTGGAACTGATTCTAAAAAAAATAACGAATAAATAAAAATACACACGCGCACACAAACAGAACAACTAATCACAACCGTATAAAATAAATAAATAAGTAAATAACTGCAATAAACCCGATTTCTGGTACTTGGTAAAGGGAAAGTCGGTGCAGTCTGCGGTACCTCAGACCAAAGTAAATCGGATTATTACTCGCACTGGAGAGACACGAGAGTGCGCGGATCCGTGTGGAAAGCCATCAGAGTCATAAACGCCTCAAACGCGCGAGCCCCCCTCCAAACCAGATATATATATTTAATTTTTTTTTTTTCTTTAGCCCAGAATGATTCTCCACTTGGAGCAGTTTGTCAGGTCAGTACGTAACTGAACGTCAGTAAAAGAAGACTGTTGTATCTAAATCGAATAGGTTGCTGAATTTCCTCAGGTTAGTCAGGACAATAATCCTCAATTCACTGATCAAAATGAAGCCACGGATAAGATGGATGAGAGGAGCAAAAATCCAGTTTATTGTTCCAGAAAACCAACATGAGGTCCCCTCAGTGAGACGTCCCAAAAGTGATCTGAATCCGAGCACAGACTCAATGCCCTATTTATACAGATCTTTTTTATACTTATCTTTTATACAGTCTTATCTTGAGGTTACGCCCCATTATCTCATTCTTTTGGAATCCCAATATGCTTTAGTAATGTCTTTTTCTGATTCCCCTTTAAACCTACTTCTCTGATTTTAAAATACCATTAGAACGACCTTTTCTCGCTCTGAAATCCCCTTAAACCCCATTTTCAGCCATTGGATATCCCCTTATCTTCATGTCTTTCTTTTGTGTATTTGAAACATTTTCCGAGGCCCTTACTGCCGTTCCCACTGGCGGTAACTCCCACCGAGCTGTGCGCATCTCATCGCCCCGCTGTCCTGAACACTTTGGATATTTTCATCACTTCTTCATTATGGGTGAGATATAGTTTTATTATTGCTTAATGTTACACACATTTCTTCTCTAATTCTAAGCTTGTTTATATGTTTTTGGTGCTTCTGAGACATTCTTAGATTTTATCGGTCAGGTAGTCCTGTAAACAGTAATAACACCCGAGCCAAGTTTTATGATAAGTCCAATTTTCACATTTTTTAAGCAATTAGCCCTCACAGGAAAAAAAAATAAATAAAAAAAAAATAACAATATGTATGCAAACTGACTATTTAGAAGCATGCTTTTAAAAGTTTTTGATGGAGAAGAATCTGAACTCAGCTCCGGATGATTAACAGTTCAGCTCACGCCCCTGCCCCAAACCCCTGATTGTATATATTTAAGGTTCCCCAAACACCATATAATCTTTATATTACTACTACTACTACTACTACTACTAATAATAATAATAATAATAATAATTATTATTATTATTATTATTATTATTATTATTATTATTATTATTATTATAATTCCAAAAAATCAATAATATGTGTTTGGTATAAATTTTAGTATAAATATGTTAGCCTTAAGGTAATATAAAACCTAGTGTGCTCCAAAACAATGACATGATTCACATTTAGAAAATATACGCATTCAAAATTTAGTCTCTCTTTACTACCAATATGGATGGACAGTTTTGATGACATCACTCTGCACTCTGGTGTCCCGAGCCCAACAGTTGTACGTTTCCTGGCTGTACGGTAAGCTAAACGCTACTGGCTGTTTAAAAAGCGGAAGACTCGATATGTCCCGCCCTGACTTCCTGTTTCAGTGGAAATGAAGTCGACACACTGAATAATGCTACTCATTATTATAAATTTGATTTTATTGCGTATATTAAACTTTAAACAAGTTTCTAATTACTAGACTGAATTATGTTGAATGAGCGTGATCAATTCATGTAGTATTATTTTAAAACAATGAATATTAAGAACTCCTGTGAGGATGTTGGCGTTGATGGTTTCTGTATTTTGGTTTACTTTTTGAGAAAAAAGTTGTTGTTGTTATAACAGTTGGCCCTGATAAATAAAAACTTGAAATTGAAGCAGAGTATATTTTCTTTTTCTCATGATCTTATAACTGAATCAAATGAACATATGTAAAAACAATTGTACTGTACATTAGAATATTGCGGTGGTAATGTTGCTGT
Organism: Ictalurus furcatus; assembly: GCF_023375685.1. Taxonomy (NCBI): domain Eukaryota; kingdom Metazoa; phylum Chordata; class Actinopteri; order Siluriformes; family Ictaluridae; genus Ictalurus; species Ictalurus furcatus. The sequence goes on from NC_071279.1 coordinate 774,909, forward strand.
TACAGAGCACCAGCAACCAGGGGTTCAAATCCTCAGCTCAGGTGAGAGTGTGGAGTCTGATCAATTCATGACTTTGTTGAAAGATTTGTATACAAACACATGAGAATGCATCCAGATGATTCTCTCTGAGTTTACAGAACCACAGTTACATATATAATGTCCCAGATTCTGCAACCGAAATTATGTGGACTATCCAGATAATCACGACTATGAGGCATCTCTAGATTAGGCATGAATTTCCTTTTGGGATGTGGCTCTGGAGGAAACACTAAGGGAGAGAGCCCTGAATTGCAATACTTGATTGGTGGTGTATTCTGACAGTTACCAATTAACCAATTAGTTACCAGTTAACCTCATAACACTCCTATAAGAGTCTTGGTACACATGGATTCATGTAGAAATGACATCAACTAGAAAGAGGTAATCCCCTAAGTTTATGTATGCTTGAGTATCTGACACTTCAATTTGCATCAGGTAAAACGTCTATTAGCAAAACAACATCAGCACTTTTTCTATACTTTTATCAGGACCATAAAGCATTCCTTTATGAACACTTCGGTTAAAATGTTAACTTTACATCACGATAGCTATCAGTAAGTGTTATAGATGTGAAGCCGCACCTGATTCCACCTGTTTAATTAGCTGAGCTTGGCTTTGAATAGTCTCAGTGAATATCAGGTGTGCCTTCTGCTTGTCTGGAATGAAAACCTGCACCTACACTGACCCTTTCTGGATAAAATTGAACACACCTGCTATACTGATTGTGTAACTTGATGGGTTCTGAAATCAGCAAATAAAATGTTCAACCCATACCTGTTTGTCTATCCATTCTATATTGATAACGTTAATAGCAGAGGTTATATTTTGGGGCCTGTGTGGACCCTTTGGTTTTCCATATACGCCCTGCACTAGGCGGGATTTCTCAGACCTAAGACTAATGCAGCTTCCAGGGTTTCTCAACTCCAGTTCACTGTGCTGCAGCTTCGGTTTCTCACTGATTTTAGTCATCAGAATAACATAAAACTATGTTCTTAAACTAGATATATGTTCTTCTTAACCTAGATAAAAAGTGTTGGTGGTTGCAGTAGGTTCAAGTTAACAAAAACAACAACAATATAGTAAAATAAAATAAAAACAAATATGTTAATGGTGCAAGACCTTCAAGTGATGGCATAGCTCTGTAGGCTACCGTTATGTAGATTAAAATGCACTTAATATAATATAAATCTACATATGTTTGTATGTATTCCTCTGAATTGATAAGATTACTGTATATTCTCAATGATGGTGAGTAAATGTAAAATGTGACATTTTCTAATAAAATCTGAGCTGCTATCATAAACGGTTCTGCGTTGAATATATACACAATATGTAACTGTACAGCTCGGAAAACAATTCATGTTTTTTTACATCACAATTCATTGCCCATGCATCTGTCACTGATACACAATATGGCCAAAAAAAAAGGGGGGGACAGCTAATCATCACGCCTACAGTATATGAGTTTGTTATCCAAAACCATGGGCATTAAGAATGTGCAGTGTTCACATCATATGTGCAGCGTGCACTCATGTATTCCCCTCTAAAGATGAGCCATGGAAAGCGTTTCACAACTTTCAATCAATCTCCAAAATGGAAAATGAAATCTAGAAATCTAAACAGAAATGAACAAAATAGAATTCCGAATTGAAGCTTAAAAAATTATTTCAAAAATAGAGAGCACTACTTACCATAAAAAAAAAGTATTATAACAGCATTGTCTGAAATGAATTGATCTGAATGTAATGTCAGATGAGTCGAAATACATCAAAAGGCTTAGCGGTTAAGGCTCTGGGTTACTGATCGGAACTGCCAAGCTGCCACTGTTGGGCCCTTGAGCAAGGCCCTTACCCCTCTCTGCTCCAGGGGGCGCTGTATCATGGCTGACCCTGCGCTCTGACCCCAGCTTCCTGACGGGCTCGGGTATGCGAAGAAAACAATTTCACTGTGCGCTACTGTATATGTGACCAATAAAGACTCATTATCATTAAGTGGGTGGTTTAAAAGAACTAAAATACACAAGTATTAATATCACGCTGCAGCTTCTGCAGTGTGATACACAATATGAAACAAAACTTCAATCGAATAAATGGAATAAATATAGTGATCTACAATGTTTTGTGTGCATCCTGGGAAGAAAGGGTCTAATAAATGATAATGTCTGTGTTCAGGGCAGAGTGATAACCTATAATGGTTTCATTTATTATTTACACACACAAGGTAATATAGAAAGGAACCATTTCAAAACTGTCTTCATTAGACTATTAAACCATTTATCAGCACTTGTTTGATTACAGATGTATAGCAGATTGCATTGATGCAGAAATGTAGATAATCCATATCAGAGCTGTAATGATGCTAATGGGGATCTTGGGGACCTTGGCATCTTGCTAAATGGCAAATTTACTGCGACGGTCACATTATCATAATGATTAATGTTTAAAGCGCATCAAGTCCTATACATGGTTAATTGCTGGCTGCCAAGCCACTGGGGACAAAATGATCAAGTAAAGAATGCTATGGAGAGGGAGGACGCATGCATGGACTTGAATGGCTTGATGGGGACAGTTCATACCAGATATGCGTATGCTTACCTAGGCAGGTTGGAGCACTGTGACAAATTGGATTTCGGACGTGCCAAAACCTCAGCTTAGACTAAATCACTAATATAATATTTACCAATCTGGATACCTGATGCACTAAAGAGAAATGGGAAAATCATCACATACATATTGTTTCCATTTCATTTCAAACTATTTGAATCAGTTTCATTTTCTCAATCATATAATCTATCTAATAGTGATACAAACTTTGGTCCAGTTAGCAGCTGCTTGGAAGGAAGAGCCATGATTACCATCAGGGCAGTCATTTTCTACTCTTTATATCCCACTAATGATTCAAATCACAGGGTGTGATGTTAACGAAGCACCTGTGAGCTGTTACCAAGAGAGAGACAGAGAGAGAAAAAAGAGACAGAAAAGAGAGAGAGAGAGAGAGAGAGAGAGAGAGAGAGACAGAGAGAGAGCAGACACAAAAGAGTAATCACCCAGGAAGTCCGGCAGAAAAATCAATGGAGACACATCAGCCTCTATCTCCTTCATCCTCTGAGACAGATTCAAGTGCAAAGTCTGTTTATTTAAGTTAATCCAATAATCACAGTCGCTATTCACAGTGCAGCCACTCTGCTGATATGGTACTGCTTGAGAATGCAAGGTGAGCAGAGACAAATATGAAATATTAAAACCACACAAAAGCAGCACAGAAGGCCTAAAAATCACTTTCATTACATGAGGTCCCTCATCAATTAGCAGGCCGTTTGGGATACCGACACCCTCTTTGCAAACATGGCAGTGCTTGGTCTCAAAGTAAACTCCGGAAAAAGCACCAACACTGAACAGGTAACAGCTCAGTGTAAATGCTAGAATGCTTCAGAGTGCTAGCTTCCCTGTCACACTAAAGTGTAGCAGACATTATTATGCTTGCTAGTCAGATCCAGCTATGTCCCTGACACGGTGCAAGCACCTGTTCAGCGCACTGGGATTATTGATGGTAGCCGCAGCAATAGTACGCCTGGGTTTCCTTGAACTACAAGCTTTTCAGAAGTGTTTTATTAGACTATGGCTGACCCCAAATGCCTCAAACAGTGTCCTTGTTTCAACAAGATAGGCACAGGCTGTAGCTTGCTAGAAACGTTATGCAATATGGTACCACTTGGGAATGGTGTCCTACCAGAGAGATAATCACCACTGATATTGTTGTATTTTTCCGTTTATAATGTTGTGAGATTTTACTATACAAACCTTTAAAAAAAAAACATTGTTAGAAATCATAGGCTTGGATTTTCAATGTGTTCCCAATCGTATAAATGTAGTTAATTAGTTAAAAATACGGCTTGTTTACCTTTTTACAGTACTAGATGTAGATCATGATTTCTATCCATCCATCCGTTTCGTGTACCGCTTATCCTACACAGTTGCAGGGAGCCTGGATTTTATCCCGTGGAGCTCAGGACACAAGGCAAGGGACACCCTGGACGGGGTACCAACTGTTTGCAGGGCACCGTCACACACACTCACACACCCGTTCACACACTACAGACAATTTGGAAAATGACAGTTAGCTACAACATGTGTCTTTGGAGGAAACCCTCGGAGCATGGGGAGAACATGCAAACTCCATGGATACAGGGTGGAGGTGGCATTCAAACCCCAGAGGAGCGAGGCAAACATGCTAACCACTACGCCATTGTCCCATCTTACATCATTCTTTATCTATCTCAATCACAGTGCAGCCACTCTGCTAATTCTTAATTTTACAACACTAATCAGGGTCTTAGTGGAGCCGCAGTGAACCATGGAAACACTGGTCGCAAGGCAGGTGCGCTCACCTCTGATGAGACACCAAAGCACTATGCACATACAGTACAGTTCACACACTTCTTCACACGCAGGAGAAATTCAGTGCAGCCAATCCACGGATCTGTATGTTCTTGGGATTTGCGAAACCCACATGCAGAAGACTGCACATACAATAGCCAGAGCTGAGGATTGCACCGGAGGCCCTGGAGCTATGAGGTGACAACGCTACTCGCTGTATCACCATGCCAACCAGAAGAAACGGTAAATTATTAAAAGAACACAACTTTCAGAGTCCGGCATGCAGAAGTCTTTTATTTATCTCTGATCTAAAAATGATACTGCTGCTGTATTCATTTTCTACAGATAAACGGGCAAGTCGAAACAGTCAGAGCTCCGTGTAACTGAGGGAGAGTTCACTGATAAGAATTATAATCATCTTCAAAAAGAGCAAAGGCTGCCAGTATCTTTCAGAAAGACTATTCTAAGCTGCTGCTAGTTAAGTGTGATTCTCAGTTTTCCAATTAGTGTGTGTGTGTGTGTGTGTGTGTGTGTGTGTGTGTGTGTGTGTGTGTGTATGTAAATGGCAGATGTCTTTTGTGATTGAGCCCTCTGGGCCTTAGTTAGTAACAATTAATCATAATCACAGTGTGTCAGATCAAGGCAGCTGTAGTCTAAACATTCTGTTAGTGTGTGTATATATATGTGTGTGTGCGTGTGTGTGTGTGTGTGTGTGTGTGTGTGTGTGTGTGTGTGTACGTGATTTGCAGCTTTACCTCTAACTTTGTGTATATGTATGTACTAGTTTCCCAGCATTATACACTGCAAAAAAGTGAAAATATATTGAATATGGTCAAATTTTCTAATGTTTCTTATTATGAGATTATTATAAATCAAATATAAGATCAATTCAGGCTCTTTTAGGTGATTTAATCATTTCATGCTTTAAATGCACATACATACATTTTCTACTTATATAATATACTTATAGAAATAAAAGCTTACATTTAGGAGAAAAAAAACCAGAAGATTATTTCATGGTTGAATTAATAATTAAAAAAACAACAACAACAACAACAACCAAGAAATAGGTTTAATAATCATTTATTTCGTTTGTTTTAATCTTATAATAACTAGATTATATAACTAGATTATATTTATAATAACTAGATTCAAGATATTTTCACTTGTCAGGACATGATTATTCAGAGTGTATAGTATTAGGGCCATGTAGGTATGTCATTTTGGGTATCTGAAGTAATAATATGTAGTTTTAGGGTAGTTACTTATATAGGACAGGTTCCTAACTATAGCATTTGATTTGAAATGGTTTGTAGTCAGCTGGGAAATTTTTCAACTGTTATTGAACTGGAAACTGTCAATCAAATTCATCGCCCCTGAGTTCTCCTTAACCTGAAGCAGTGCAAGATCCTAATTTAACTTTTTTTTTACTATGAAGAACTCTTGTTTCATTCATGGCAACATGATGTCCATCCATCTTCTATACCGCTTTATCCTTCTCAGGGGAAACGGAAACGGGGAAACGGGGAAACCTGGAGCCTATCTCAGGGGTACACCCTGGACAGGGTGCCAATCCATCGCAGGGCACAATCACATACACACTCACACACCCATTCATACATGACATGAAAATCAGCCTACCATGCATGGTCTTTGGGGGAGGAACCCGGAGAACCGGAGAACCCAGTGGAGAACGTGCAAACTCCGCACACACAGGGCCACAGTGGGAATCGAACCCCCGACCCTGGAGGTGTGAGGCGAACATGTTAACCACTAAGCCACCGTGCGCCCTGGCAGCATGGTGTGAAATATGGGGTTGAAATATTGATTATGGATGATGTAGCTTCACAAGGTGAGATTATTCACTGCATCAGAAGCATTAGGACGTAGGCAGAACCACAGCAGGAGAAGTGTATTGCATCAGCTTCACATCAGGAGAACACATGCAGCTTAATGCATACAATAAAAGGATTGATTTTTTTTACAACCATCATTCAAACTTAGGGCTGCGTTAGCTCTGGTTATGCCTGTTCAACAAGAACCGGAGAGACAGAAGGCAGAACAGACTTTAGGGCACCCTGAGATATCAGCACCCCTCTACTCCAAGAAAACTTTTTTCCCTTTGTTTTTCTTCTTCTTTGTTTCATTTTCCCTCCTTCATATTCTTTGACTCAACTCTCAAACTTCCTGCTCAATGCCAATCCAAATGCCAATCCACAGTCCTCTGCAGTGAACAGCCAGATGATGCAGCGAGAACAACAGGAATGCTGTAGACCACTATTTCTGCAGTGTAAGCTTGATGATGATGTTGTTCAGCATTTGAGTAAATCTCTATGGCCCTAGGACCAGTATGGCCTAATGGACAGGCAAGCCCCAATTATTACTGTTAAAATGGGAGCCTCAGGAAACTTATTTCAAAATTGAAACTGAAATGGGCCTGCACACTGCAAAAATGGTCTCTTAGCAAGCAATATATAAGATATATATATATAATATATATATATATAAAGGATTATTGAGCCTTTTTCTAGATATTTTTACTCATTTCAAGCTCTAAATGGTGTTGTTCTGTTGGCAGATAATTTTGCCTATAGGCATTTATTTCTAGAAATAAGCAAAAAAAAAACAAAAAAAAAACCAATAATATAATAATAATCATATAATAATATCATAATAAGAAATATTAGCCTTTTCTTTTATTTGAGATCTCTTCACTAAGATATATATATATATTTTGAAGTGCATATTTTGCAGTCTTCTGGTGGAAAGGCTGGATGTATTATTTTTCAGAATGAATCTCTGGCACAAATGTGCCATGTACAAGTGCACACCAACTCACAGCCGTTTCCTGTTAAAATGCCTTGCTATTCTCCGATGTGTATTATTTACAAGGTGCCAATAAATTTGTAAAGTCTGGCTTTCCTTGAAGCAAATACCAAATGCCTTTCTTTGCGATTGCATGTGTAGATAATCAATGATGTAGCTGATTAAAGCAAAGGTGAAGAACAATTGATGACTACACTCAGATATTCAGTCACAAGGCATTATTTTTCACTGGACATCTTAGAGGGATTGCTGTAATAAACTGCAAACATCATTAAATGCTGCCATCAGGGCAGTCCTGCACACTAAAAAACACCGGGTTAAAAACAACCCAAATTGGGTTATCTTTAGCCCAGCGACTGGGTAAATATAGGACAGAACACATTTTGGGTTAAACTAACCCATCAAGTCGGGTTGTAAATTTTAACCCAGCAAATGCGTTGTTTTTCAATCCAAAGGATGGTTTCATTTTTACAAAAGCGCTGTGTTAATTTTATTTTAGAAATGGGTTAATATTTTCAGAGTTATTTTTACCCTTTGAAAATGTCATATATACCACATTATAAACAAACATGTCAACATGGTATCTCCTGTATTTATACACAAGAAGGTGTTTTTGTGCAAGAAGGTGCAGAAATGTACTGCTAGAGCTGCTAAAGTGGTGTTTAGATATAGACTTTGAAGTAAATGACTCAAAGTCATATATTTAAGATGAAAACATCAGATTTTGATCAAAGGAGACGTGTGAAACCATCTAAAAAAAACCCGAGTAACCAACTTACGATCCAATGGGCATTACAACCAAGTACGCCAACGCTAATAAAGATAGCGGTGCATTTAATGTCATGTAAACTGGACTGTTATCACACATTTTCGCTTTTTCTAGTGTACAGTAATGGTTTTACGGATAAATATACTGATACGCTCGATCATCTTCACTCAATCATGTGTTCATTTTTAACACACCTGCGTGTCTAGTTAAGGACAGCACATTTTTGTGTCGCTTTTAACACAATCAGTGTGTTCGTACATTTAACACATGCTGTGTTAAATATTTCCACACAAAGATGCGTTAAAGAAACTACACAAAAATAACACAGATGTGTTATTTATACTTTTTTCCCTGCAATTATCCTTAAATGATATTTGTTTGTGTGCTAAAATTCAAATAAATGCTCACAAAATAAACAAACAATTGCATGAAAGTCAGGTGACATTTATTAAAATCATTTAAACACTTGACAGATGTAAGAATTGGAGTTGATGCATCTTCTTTCAAATCTCTGGGAAGACAAGAGTCCTACTCCCTTCCATTTGAAAAGCTGTAAAAGAGCAAAAAGAGTGTTGGTTAGATGTTAACTACAAAATATGGACAAAGGCCTTTGGGCTTTAACTGAGAAATTGCGTTACAGAATCCCAAATCATGTAATTTTGGAAATCTGACCTCCTCTCTCCTAATGAACAAAATGGTGCTGTATACTCACCAGGAGAATCTAGCTAATTTATGAATATTTATTTTTACCTAATTACTTACCTAATTAAGTCAACCAACATTACAGAGATAATGGAAGGCATTTCAACCGACTGTAACCCCAGTGAAGAACCCCTGTGAAGAACTTTTAACCTCGGCATTACTGAGCTAGCTAGGTTCCGTTAGCCACTGACTGTCTGCACCTGTTACCCAGCATTAACATTCACCCAATACATGAAGAAACACGGCTCTAACCCATCCTCCTAATGCTAATTACTACAGCTTGCCTTGTCCAAAACAGTTGCTAAATGTAGTCAACGTTAACCCGCTCTCTGTATTACATCATGGTGAACAGCTGTAATGCTAGGTTATCGTTAACTCTCAAAAAGGGAATGGGAATATCTAACATTACAGCGAACTGTATGCTAAAGTAATGTTTTCATCTCAGGTGAGTGTCTAGGTTAGCATCCCTAGTGTGATTGGTGAAAGCATCCAGCTAGCTAACCCTAACTCAGAGCCTCAGATAAGATGCATATCCAGAGAATTATAGAATAACCTCAGTCCATATTTCGCAGCCAAAACAAACACATGACACTAGTAGGGTAACGCCATCACTGAGGAAGCAGTACATGATATTCACTCCTGAAGCCGTAGTGATGGGTAAAGTTGATTATCCCTCGCTGAGTCACTGTTTTACAATGAATACATTTTCGAGAGCTCGCTGCCTAAATATCACAAACTCGGCCAGGCATTTTCAGCAGCATTAGCGCTAAATAGTGATGAATGCTAACCTACCTGTGGTCATTTGGTTGCCTCGCCTCAAAAACTGCTACCTCCACCTGAGGCGAATTCAAACAGTCCGCACTTAGTTGATCTGACCCAAGCAGCTGGGCTGATGTGTCGGGGTGGGGGAGGGGTGCATTGATTCAGCTGTCAGTGAAAATGACCCAGACACTAACTCAGCGGTTGGGTTACACAAAACTACCCAAGACTGAGAAAATAACCCAATTAAATGACCCAAAAGGCTCAACTCAGCGTTTGGGTAGAAAAAATAACCCAGGATTTTTTAGAGTGTAGGGAGAAGAGAAAGCTGAATATATTAATGAGAAATAACTTCACATTATCAGTCTTCAACTACAGAATTCATTATTGCAACTTTACAAGATTAGTACACTGGGATATACTTATATATTCGACTAATACTGGAGTATTTCATCATATCTCACAGACAAATGGGATATAAGTGCAGGGAAAACTGCATTGACAGATATCCACAGCAAACAACACAGCTAGGCAATACGCGTAAACTACAGAACATTTAAAAGGGTCGGGTAAGGTAATGTTCAAAGAATTTAACCTAACCAAAAAAAAGAGACATGGTCAAGTGTTTCTGACCCGTACCGAGCATATAACAGTGAGTGTGTGAACAGCTGTTTGTGATCAGACATCTGGTGGCTGAGAGTGTTTCTATAAACACACCACTGAAAGGCTGTGATATGACCTACCGTAACAGGAGTGAGCAAGATAACAGGAACCAAGACTAAATATATTAAATCAGTCTCTCAGAAAAGAAGGCATGTCAGTTTGGCTTCCTGTATCTGTTTCTCTCAGATAATGAGACTTTAAACTATTTCCTACTTCCTTTTCATGAGTTTCTGTAAACTTGTGTTGGTGTTGGGCAAGAGTTGTGGCTCATTAGTTGTAATACAGTGTGGGTGTGCAGGAAACCTTCCCTGTAGGCCTTACTATTAGTTTTGGCTGGATGGGCCCATGATGTCTACATTATTTAAATTAGGTAGCTAATTGGAAGGATCAACATTTTTTTTTTTTTTTTTTTTTTAAATATCCTGATATCTCAAGGGCTGATGTTTTAAACTTGCCCTCCTTCTTTAGTATCATCATTTGGTCAATTTGGAAACACCAATAGAATTCCAATTAGACGCAGACTTCCCACACTATGTAGGTGGTCCCCATCTTAAATCACAAGTTAAATGAATTGTGATTATATTATCTCATCTTATCATACTGCTACTGTTAGGAAACATGGCAACATTTACAGCAGAACCATATCAAACTTTTCTATAGCATAAAACCATAAAAACTTTTACCATATCAAACACTAAGCAAACAGTAGGTTTTTACTATTGACAGTGAATCTGATTGTTGAGGATCTAAACAGATGCCTTCCATGATAATGATCCCTCTGTTTGAAACTGAAGGATAAGTATCACAAAATGAGCCACGGAAATTGTTCACGACGCGAATGTGACACAGCTTTATAATCCATCCATCCATCCATCCTCTATACTGCTTTATCCTTTATAGGGTCACGGGGAACCTGGAGCCTATCCCAGGGAGCATGGGGCACAAGGCGGGGTACACCCTGGACAGGGTGCCAATCCATCGCAGGGCACAATCACATACACACTCACACACCCATTCATACACTGCGGACACTTTGAACATGCCGATCAGCCTACCATGCATGTCTTTGGACTGGGGGAGGAAACCGGAGTACCCGGAGGAAACCCCCGCAGCACGGGGAGAACATGCAAACTCCGCACACACATGAACATGGTGGGAATTGAACCCCCGACCCTGGAGGTGTGAGGTGAACGTGATAACCACTAAGCCACCGTGCGCCATACAGCTTTATAATGATCTACAAATTATGTGAGCAAAAAACCATGGAAATATCGTTCTTTCACAACTCACCATTCAACCTGCTGAAATATCTACAGCACAATTGCACAATTGCTATATTCCCATAGCAGGTAAAACTGACCCAAATCCGATTTACTGACCAAATCCCATTTTTTATATTACACTGTTCACATTATGTTTTCAAAGAACCCTATATCTGACATTAGTCTGAATAGATCACGCTCCTAAACTGACCCACGTGTGAAAAGGAACAATGTATAACATGTAAAAAAAAAAGGGGGCGTTTATTCAACCACAGCCACTTCTTTGGTTTGCGTTCTTGGTTTCTCTCAATTTCGCTTTTAAACTTGTAACTTTCCCTTGGCACTGCACCCAGGTACTCCTACGGCTGTGCTCAACCATTTCTTTTGAGATCTCTTCAAACGTAGAGCGGTTTGCCATATGTGCCTTAAAATTTTGCTCGTACATCAACATCTCTCTAAATGTTTATGCGGCCTGTTACCTCACCATCCCAACACTGAAATCCTCCTTCACTGTATCCTCCATCATTCCTTCCCGGTACAGTGACATTCTGATAAATGTCAGGTTGGATTGATGTAAAAGTCACACGAATTCCGATCTGCCTGTTCAGACAGAGGTCGCACTGATACTTACTGTACCGGATCGGATTTCAGTACCACATATCAAAGTGGCCCAAATTGGAATTTAAATGATCAGACTGAATATGTTTGTTTTGTTTTTTTGCTGTTCACACAGCCATGCACAGTATCGAATCTGCATCACATTTGAAGAATTATACCACAGTTGGGCCACCTTTGCTTGCTGTGTGAATGTAGCCTTTGTGTTCATCAGGGGTTCTTACTGTTTTAATGGGATGAAAGATCAATGCATCATCGGACATTACCGGCTGCCAGTCAGTAAATCGTGGATGAGCATCTCAAACTTTAACGTATTGGTGCCAATCAGAATCGCTTGGAGGCTGCCGCAGGTGTAGTTCATTTATATGTTAAAAACAGAGAGTCTGAAGTTCTGTTCAGTTATTCACACTCATTTCTGAAAATGGTTGTTTATAAGTCTAGTTAGCTAGCGGTCACGTCCTTCTTTTGGCACGAAATGGCAGACAATGCTAATGATGACCTGATTTTTAGAAAGGTTTTTTGATGCGCATACTTATGAACAGAGACTGGAAATTAAACAAGAGGACTGATCATAGCCCAGGATTTTCATTCGGAAGACAGGGAGCAAAAAAGGCCCTTTTAGCTGTCTTGGTACAGTACAATTGATTGGCTGGGTTTATGATTAATCTTAGATTCCAAATCCATGTGAATGAGCAATAATGTGTTAGAATGAGTGCATTAATATATCATCTTTGCTAGATACCGAACTATGCTAGAAACATATATGAATAAACATCAGCTATCTAGCTAATGAACTTAACAAGCTACTGAAGGGTAGCATTTAGCATTTGGCTAAATTAGCTATTCATCTAACATTACCTTACATAATACAATGGTGATAATTGAGGTGACTGTTACTTCAGCATACCTCACTTTGTTAGTTACCATTATTGTTCAGAAATGTATTCCTCAGATTTTAAAACAGTTTCAGATTTGTTGTGTCAACTGACAACTTATTTACTCTTACCGCACTTGAGTAATTTTCTTGGACATTACTTTTACTCGAGTGCATTTATTACTACAGTAGCAGTACTTCAACTCACAACAGTGTTTTGTACTCTTCCCACCACAGGATGAAACGATGTGCTGTAACCTCCAGCCATAACAATGTAGGTGTGTCAATATTGCATGCAAAGGTAATTCAGTACACATATTCAGTGGAAGAGTATTACATTACATGACAGATTTATTAGTTGTACAGTATTTGTATTTATTTGTTCTGCCTAGTGTATAACATAACTGCTTTGCACACGCTACCTAGTGCACAATATGTATTGCATTCCATGTCAAATTCAGCCGTGGACAAAAAAAAAACCAAAACCAGGCATACAGTTCTGTCAGAATTTACTCAAGAACGGTTGACGCTTGAAGGTTATCCCTGTTAAAACTACATTTACATCCATCCATCTTCTATACCACTTATCCTTCTCAGGGTCACAGGGAACCTGGAGTCTATCCCAGGGAGCATCGGGCACAGGGCGGGGTACACCCTGGACAGGGTGCCGGTCCTTATTGTGCAGAGCACAATCACATACACACTCACACACTATGGACACTTTGGATCAGCCTACCATGCATGTGTTTGGACTGGGGGAGGAAACCGGAGTACCCGGAGGAAACCCCCGCAGCACGGGGAGACCATGCAGACTCTGCACACACAGGGCCACGGTGGGAATCGAGGAGGTGTGGAGGTGTGAGACAAACGTGCTAACCACTAAGCCACCGTGCACCCAACTAAATTTACAACTAGAATTAATTTCTAAAGCCACAACCGCTCACCATGTTTTACACCACACTTCAGATGAGAGTCACTTAAAACTCAAGCACTGAGAGAGACTTTGCAACATTAATTCTTCCTTACATTCTTACTACACACTGTTTTCCTGAAAGTCTGCATCTTTTACAGTCTAGTAGTTAACAACAGCGTTTTTACTGAGCATGAGAATGTTTATTATTCTGTAGTCCAATTTAAAGGATTTATCTACACACACACACATACATACACACACACACACACACACACTTCAGCTTGAATACAGTATTTTTTATATGCATCAATAAATTTCAATAGGTATTGATGTTGGAAAGTACAACCTTTATCCCTTTCTACAAATTCAGGATTATTTTTTTTTACTCTAACTGGAAATATGGAAGATGTTATGATTATATAGTGTTAAAATTATACATTAGCCCATCTATAATTACTCACATTTCTTATCAGAACCTCAAACATTGCACGCCTACAAGTGTTAAAGGTAATAGTCACTACAAGCCTGAAAGGGACAAACCTGGAGGAATAATAGAGCAATGTGATGTATTGTGGCCACGGTTAAATTGTACTAACACACATTCTTCTCTGATTAATCGTAGCAGATTTTCACAAAACAAACATGTCTCCATGTCCTCATTTTCACTTGAGCTTTGAATGTAGGTGACACTCGGATTTTTTTTTTCAATGGATTTTGCTCGCGCACAAACTGTGTATGACTCAATCCCACGCATCTCCCACAGTTCTTTGCAAATGTCTGAAGTTGCGGGGGCCAAAGGCCATTCCATTCCCTTCTTTTCTTTTGTATCTCACTTGTGTACTGTATATTTGAATATGCAGTTCACAAGCAATACCGAAGGGTATAATCTTTTATCTTTATTCTTATGCCTGCTTTGTTTCTGCAACAACAGAAAAAGTGTAGCGCTGTAAATGATGCAAACTTCCTTTCTATACTGAATGGATGCTGTGCATGACTTATAGCAGAGTTTTATGGTTCTAACAGAACCGGCCACCTCATTCACGGATTAGTCATAAACCCACTGAACTACACTTCACATAGCAAAAAGTTTTTGAAATGTAAGAAAGTAGAAAACCTTCACAAAATTGTAAATGACTTTTGTTTGGGGGCTGTCTCCCCATATTATAGAGAGTAGAGAGCTTAACTCTCAATAGGAATGTGTCTGTTTTATTATTATTATTATTATTATTATTATTATTATTATTATTATTATTATTATCCATACATCAATTTCCTGTACAGCTTAATCTACACAAGGGCGTGGGGAGCCTGGAGAATATCCCAGGGAACTTAGGCCGCAAGGCGAGGGTATCGCACGCACACTCACACAATTTAGAGATGCATACAATGCATGTCTTTGGACAGGGGGAGGAAACTGGAGTACCAGGAGGAAACAACCCCTGAAGCACAGGGAGAACATGCAAACTCCGTGCACACAGGGCAGTGGCGGGATTCGTACCCCCAACCCCAGAGGTGTGAGGCCAATGTGCTATTATTATTATTATTATTATTATTATTATTACTATTATTATTATTATCATCCTCATTATTATCTGAACCATAAGCAGTCTGTCATTTGAATAAAATCTGTGTGCTAAGCACAAATCTGTGAGTGTGTGTTTTCTTGGTTCCTCTTCAGAGTGTCAAAATATCTCGGAGAATAATATGCAGAACAAAAGCCCAATGATTCAGTGTCCACAACAGGGAAAATACAGCACAATAAAATAAAATGGTTTCTATTCAAGACAGAAGTGTCTTGAATAGAAAAGTCTTGAATTGCATAAAAATAATTACTTTTATTTTTTCTTGCTCTTAAGTCACTGCGGCATTTTATAATGCAGTTGCGTTCTGCATTGTTTCCTGACAATAAAGTTGACTTGACTACACTTAATACTGAATCTCATGCTGTGCAAAGCTGCCTAGGAACTACTGACACATTTTACACCTCTCCTCTCTCTATTAATAAAGCAGACAAACAGTGCTAAAAATAAGCATTGCAAATTAGACCGTCTCTCACATTGTTGCCCTACATAATAAAGGATGTTTTTATGCACACGTCCTCATAAGCTGAATTTGTACCGAATTAGTTGCCTCTTTTTATATTAGACTGTGCCAGTATAATAACCACTTATGGTTTGCACTGGCAAAAATTAACATGTGCTATTGCAAGAAGCCTAACTGATACACTTGAATGAATTTAATGTGATGAACATTATATGTCATCATTACATCATTTCATTATCTCTCCCCCCCCCCCCCCCCCCGCACGGTGGCTTAGTGGTTAGCACGTTCGCCTCACACCAGGGTTCGATTCCCGTGGCCCTGTGTGTGCGGAGTTTGCATGTTGCATGTTCTCCCCGTGCTGCAGGGGTTTCCTCCGGGTACTCCGGTTTCCTCCCCCAGTCCAAAGACATGCATGGTAGGCTGATTGGCGTGTCTGAAGTGTATGAATGGGTGTGTGAGTGTGTATGTGTATGTGATTGTGCCCTGCGATGGATTGGCACCCTGTCCAGGGTGTACCCCGCCTTGTGCCCCATGCTCCCTGGGATAGGCTCCAGGTTCCCCGTGACCCTGAAGAAGGAGCAAGCGGTAGAAGATGGATGGATGGATGAAAATGATAAAAATTAAAGATAAAATAAGATAAGATAAGACCGTATTAATTCCTCGTCAAGAAATTAATGTGTCACATTATAATATAATGTAATTATAATATAATAAGACAAGTAAGGGAAAATAAATAAATATAAATATGAGAGTGACAGTGTCTTACTGTCATAAATATACAGATTGAAATGTAGTAGCAGCTGGATATACACAAATATGACGAATGTTAAATAAAAAATGAAGAGTAGCTGCATGATCAGAGAATATGTTAAAAAAAAAAAAAAAAAAAAAGAGTACGGTCCATGGACCTGTGTAAATTCACTACATGGCACATGCATTGCAGACAGCATGCGCATGCTGTATATTGATGACCGAAACACTTTGATTGATGCTTCTTATTTTATTTTTGTTAGTGGTGGTTCTCCTAGCTTTCTGAAATGGGAGCACCACTGCTCCACAGTGAAATCCCTTGTGTTGAATTAACACCCAGAGTGTTCATTTGTGTCCAGTGGACTTACATAAACACTGTAAATTCAGCACTCTGGGTGTTAAATCAACACTGGGGATTTTGCTGTGTAGAAGATGATTTCTAACGCTAACAGGTCCAGCAGAGGAGAAACTGTGCAGTCATCTTGTGTTATAGAATGTTATAGAATAAACCAATGACATTTCCACACAGTCTGTCGTTATGGCATTTTTTCTTATCTATGTGGCATCAGTGGTGTGACACAATAGCACTAGTTGTATCTGTCTCTGTTTAAAATGTATATGTATCTGGATTCAGTTTTAAGCCAGGTGGTCAGCATGGTCTGAGAATTATGGATATGGCTCTATCTTATATCACATGAGAGATATGTGCAGGGCTGTGTTAATCCGCTTGTGGGGTTGTTATATTATTTTTTATTGTATCTGCCTGTGATCTATTCTAACGTATATAGTTGGCTTTATTTCCCAAAATATAAACAAACTAGTAGCCTAAGTTAAACCTCCACACACCAGACCAGGACTGCTGTATGTTCTCGTTAATAAAGGTGGCCAGATCTTCGTATCTGGCAACTCACTCTTCCCTGCAAGAGTAAACTCCACCATCTCATATGACCTTTTTGTTGCATCTCAAATCTCAACTCAAAAATCTCAAAAAAAGAGCATCTGCTGTTTGAACCTTTCTGGCAAGTTTTCTGAAAAAAAAGAAAAGAAAACAGAAACAATGAATAGTGGGCTCCTATTCATATCTGTATTTGTATCTGTTCAGAACACATTATCTCTTCAATCTGAATGTATTCGTATTTGGTTTCATCCCTATGTGGTATTACACACTGAACCTGATGGAGCCGTTGTCATAATGCTAGTTGGTGCACTTTCATTAATGAAAACTCGGAAAATGTAGGAGACCACCCTTCTTCTGGTTAGACAATAAAACAAATAACCTAATGTTACCTGATTTTCTACCAGATATCATCAGATAACAATTAGTGTTGTAGAGGTTATGTTAACATTAGCTAACCTGTTTACTGGCTGATGTTAATTTTATGTTAAAAGAAAAATAAGTACACCCCATGGAAATTTTGCCTTTTATGACATATTTTGACGAGCAAACAATTGATCATCTTTGAAACAGTGTCTATTAATAAAGTTGAGATACTTGAACAAAACTGCAAAGAAAATTCGCTTTTTCAATCATTTATTCAACAGAAATATCAATAGATGTGAGATTCTCCTGTGGTAAAAGTAAGTACACCCTTGGCCTCAGAAGCTAGTATTGCCCCCTTTAGCAGAAATATCTTCTTGTAGGTGTTCTGTATACTTGTCCACCAGGCTCGCTGGAATTCTTGACCACTCGTCCATGCAATATTCTTTCAGTTGTAAGATGTTTGAGGGTTTTCTTGCATGTTCTGCACGTTTCACATCCCCCCACAACATCTCAATGGGATTCAAATCCGGGCTTTGACTCGGCCATTCCATAACCCTTCATTTCTTGTTGAAAGGTCCACTTTGGGTTCAATTTCAACTTTCGGACAAATGGCTTCACATTATCTTCAAGCACCCTTTGATATGATGCAGAATTCATACCTGAATCAATGAATGCAAGCTGTCCAGTCCCTGAGGCAGCAAAGCAACCCCAAACCATAACATTTCCACCACCGTGCTTCACAGTTGGTATGAGGTGCTTCTGCTGTTACTGTGGTCAAACAATTCTATCTTTGATTCATCTGTCCAGAGAACATCATTCCAAAAGACCTGGTCTTTGCCTATATGCTCATTGACAAACTGTAGTCTTTGTAGTCTAAAGTTCTTTTTAGACAGCAAAAGGCTTTTTCCTGACACGCCTCACATGCAGGTCAAATTTGTGCAATCTCTTTCTGATTGTAGAAGCATGCACTTTGACATCAATAGTTTCAAGACTTACTAGCAGATCCTGGGATGAAATTTTGTGGTTCTTGGAGATTTCTTTTAGCATCAGACGGTCTGCTCTTGGACTGAATTTGCTGGGACGGTCAGTCCTGGACAAACTGGCAGTCGTTTGAAATCTGTGCCATTTGTAGATTATTTTCCTTACAGCGGAATGAAATAATTTGGAGATCTTTTTAAATCTCTTGCCAGACTCATAGGCATCCACAACCTTTTTTTCTGAAGGCCTTACAGAACTCTGTTGATGTTGGCACAATGACACCACACACCTCAATAACAAAGGGAGCACCAGAGATATGAGAGGGGTATAAATAAAACAGATCCCACTACGCAGGTTTAATCCCTGGCACCCGATCTTGAACACCTGATTCTAATTTTATGGATTTGAAGATGTGTTAAATGTCGGGTTGTACTTACTTTTTCCATGTGACTGATCTGATTTTGTTCATTTAAATTGTGAAAATTACTGCAAAATGTCAATTTTACATGTCTTTTGGAAGTGTATTACCTTAATTAATAGACCCTGTTTCAAAGAAGATCAAATTCTGGTATGACAGTCTCTTTCAGTGGGGTCACCCTCATAAATTCTACACAAAGAAGCCTTCCGAGACATCTGCCTTCCCATGCTTTAGACCTACGCAATATAAGATTGTGAAATTGAATCTGCAGAAGAGCAAAGCACATCAGCCCTGTCATGGGATGAGTCTCTTAGCAGACTAGATGTAATCAAGTTTACAGTGCTCTGTCAGAACAACATATAAATACAGAGACCGTTCCAGACAGTGTCTCCACCGCTCCAGGGGCTCCCCATTCCCCATGCCATAATTTCTCTGTAAGTAAATAATTAAAGGATCTAAAGGATCCAGGTGCTTCAACAGAGTCACTAAATACTTCAATATATATATATATATATATATATATATATATATATATATATATATATATATATATATATATACATATACTTCAATATGGAAAATGCCTTGGAAACAGCAGGGTCTGTGTTGCATGCTGCAGTTTGCATGGTCCTCCATTTAAAAGAGGGGTAAAATGGTACTTCTACTGTGCTGAAATTTCTAATGAATCAATAATATATATATTTTTTAAATTCCCTTCATAACCCAGAATACCCCTTGAAGTTCCTTCATCATTTGAGGTTCTAGGCACTCAACTATTACCACCACCTTATCTTCCATCAGTACCCCACCGCACAGATCACATATTCTGGAAAATAAATGTTGTTTGGTGGTAATTAAGGTGATTTTTGAGTAGTTACAAAAAGTTACAAACACTGTTTGAAATGAACAGGTCATGTGTTCCAAACAGATACAAATACAGTTAAGAATGAGCTAAAACAGTCTTTTTTCTTTTCTTTTTTCAGACGTCTGGCCAGGAAGGTTTGCAAGGCAAAATTGTGAGATGAGAGGTGGGATTCTGTGTGATTCAAGAAAAAGCCATGTGATTGGGATGTTTTTAACTTTCACGCTGGTGTGTCCCAGCAGTCAGAAACCACGTTCGTTCATTTTTCCTGACTAACTGTCTGGTCAGTGTCATGGTGGTTTAATTTTGGCTACACGTTTGTTTATAGTTTGGGAAATAGGTCCAAATAAATTGATTAATTTATATACCATGGGCAGGAACAAATAAAAAATAATAAGTGTGCCAGTGGGATTTAAAAAAAAAAAGTTCTGCAAACATCAGTTATGATTGCATGATGTAGCTGAGGTTTTGTTTTCCAAGCGTTCTCCAGTGGTTTGAGGGATATAGTGGCAGCAATTATATTTAATTAAACAAACAAACAATCAAAAACACTTTCTGATTTAGAACACGACTACTTCAGGTTCAAATATAAATACAGACACAGATATGGATATTTGGAGCACTAACAGATACTGACACACTGTAGATACAGATAGTAGCATGTGTTACACCCCTACTAACAAACATGCATTACCAAACAGGATAACAGAGTGTATCAGGATATCATCAAGATACACAATGACCTGCTTGTTCAGCACAATGCTAACAACATTATTAACAAATGTCTGAAACACAGAGGGGGCTTTGACCAGGCCATAAGACATCACCACGTATTCAGAGTGTCTGCTAGTGCTGAAAAATGCAGTGTTCCACTTGTTGCCCTCTCTGATCAATCTTAAGTTATATCTGGTGGTTAGGTCGAGCTTATTGAAATAAAAAGTCTCTGGGTTGCTCTAAGGTTGAGGGGAATAAAGGGTGTGTATACCTGTATTTTGCTGTGCTTGCTTTAAAACCACTGAAGTTAATGTAAGTATGAAGGCTTCCCTTTAAGCAAATTTAGGAGAGGAGTATAGGAAAAGGAATCTTTGTTGTAGTGCCTCTTGGATGTATTCATCTATTGCCTTCAACTCCTTATAAGAGTGAAGATATGCTCTTGCACTATGGGGTTATGCCTTTCAGTAAAGTGAAGGGAGCTTAGGGGTTCCGTTCTGAAAGCTTTGCCAAGGTCTGAATAAAATTGGGGAATTGGTGTCTCATAGAGTAATTCAGAACTTTCAGAAGCCTTGGACATGCAGACAAACATGGGATGGATTGAGACAGGAGTATACAAGTCTTTCTAAATGATGAGGTTCAGAAAAATGCTTCTCTTCTGCATTCCCAATCTACTCTCAGATTAATTTGTTTGTGGCATGTGGCACTTGTATGACTGATCCCTCCCTAATGGACCTGCCATCTAATGCATGAACTGTAATGGGGATTACAATGGATTAATGCATTTACATTAACATTTATGGCAGACACCCTTATCCAGAACGACTTACAGAAGTGCTTTGAAGTCTCTACCAATAAATGCATTCCGATACTGGTGCACTAGGTCTCGGACTAAGAATACCATCGGTCAGAAAGGTAATATAGTAAGAAACACACAGACAACACAATTTTTTTAAAGGAAAAGTGCTCATTTAAGTATTTTAGAAAGCGGTAGGTCTTTAGACGCTGTTTGAAGACTGCCAGTGACTCAGCTGTTCGAACATCTAGGGGAAGTTTATTCCACCACCTAGGTGCCAGAACAGAGATGAGTCTTGATGCATGCCTTCCTTTTACCCTGAGAGATGGTGGCACCGTCTCTCGGGGTACAAGGAAGACCTGCATCAATACGAACATTGCAAAACGTCTGCAGAGAGGAAAAGGTGACAGTGTCCATTATCATCTAGAGATTTCTGGTTTTGTTTGGCCTGACAAATACTGTGCCCTAGATTTGTGAGGCCACCTGTTACGATACAGGGAGGTGAGGCGGGAGCAGGTGCAGATCAACGTCTTTATTTTCAACACAGCAGAAAAAATCACAGGAAACGCGGTCTACACTGGACAAGATTAACGGGTTCATGGATGATGCACTTGTTCACTAACCAGCCAAAGACTACCAGACCTGCATCGTGCAGACAAATAAACCAATTTCTCAGTATATAGTAACCCGAGGTGCAATGAAGCAGACTGGGTAAACAAGCTTTTATCTCTAAGGATGAGATATTTCAGATTATTTTGTGAAATATGTGGAGCTGTTTTGGTAGTTATAATGCATTTTAGACGTGAAATGAACTGTAATGCCAACCTGTGTGCATGAGTAGAGAGGTGTGTGCAGAGCAGGGGCGTGAGCTGGACTGTTAATCATTCGGGGCTGAGCCCAGATTCTTGTCCGTGAAAAAACTTTTAAAAGCATGCTTCTAAATAGACTGTTTGCATACATTTTATGTTTTTACTGTTTGCATACATATTATTTTCCTGCATGTGAGTGCTAACTGATTTAAAAATGTGAAAACTGGACAAAAAGTTGTATTTATCATAAAGCTTGCCTCAGGTGTTATTACTGTTCGCAGGACTACCAGACTGATAAAATATCAAACTTTTTGGCTGTCTAACACGAGACTAGGCTAGCTTGGTGTCGCTAGCCAAGGGGAGGCACAGCTAAGCTATCAGTATATGGGTTTAGCTGCTACAGTGCCATGCAAAGTACATTATCTTTCTTTCCGCTCTGCTCATATCATGTTCACGTAAACTGGAACTTGTATAGACATTTACACACCTTGTTTTCATTTAGTCATTTAGCATTTTCTTGCTCAGCATCAGATGATGTTACTGTTTCAGTTTCAACACCTTTACAGGAATTTTTTTTTTTTTTTTAATCGGCGTATATCCATTTTTCCCCTCCTACTAACTGACTGTGTGAGCTAGCATTTGGCAGAATTGAGAGCTGTCAGCCTTTTGCTATCAGAGTATTTGCACGTATTTTCCGTTAAATCTTGTCTGTTTGCTCTCGCCTCCGTTCACTGAAGATAAAAAACAACACTCTATTCACTGAAGATACACAATCACAGCACTGCCGTCTACTTTGACTGACGGTCAGTGGTGTAGTGACAAACTGCTCCAAGTGGAGGATTATTCGGGGATAAAGAACAACTCTTCGGGGCTAAAGCCCAGAATGCCCGGGCCAGGTTACACCCCTGGTGCAGATTTCTGAGAACGTGAACTCTACAGTGAATAATACTGGCTAACAATTGCCAGTAATCATCAATGTCATGAATAACAGAGTTGAGGTGGAGCTTGGTTAACAGATTTTCTTAAACCCACAGTGCTAGGCTAACATTTTAGCATTTGTAACATTACTTCTGCTTGTTTATGAGCTTTTGGGGCAACATTTGTATTGACATTCTTCCTACTGCTCAAACAAAATGACCTAAACTCAGCTGATAAAAATGAAAACGGTCTCCAGTTGACCATTAATCTCAGCTCCTGTCAGATTCAGGCGGAATATCTGTAACTTCAGACCCCTAAAGCAGGAATACAAATAAATCTTGCAGTTGCAGAGCATAGAGATAAATTGCTCTGAGAGCTCCACAGTCATGACTCATAACTCATAAGCCTTTTTTCATTCTATCTATAATACTATTATGAAGCTTATATATTATTATATAGTTATATAGTTTTATTTCGTCTAATACGAAAAACAAATTTGATCAACTTATATTTCTCTAACAAGACCGTCTGACAAGGATTAGTGCATTACTGTGTGTTTTTATTGGCTGAAAGCACTAAACTGTAGCGTAAAGTGTTAAAAAAAAAAAACCTGACGACAAAAACTGTTTACTAAACCAAGAAATGATCCATCACAAGAACTCAAAAACTCAAGACTTCTTGTTTTGCGAGGAAAAGCAAAGTGCAGAACAAAGCACCTATGGTCAATGTAAAATGTTGTAATGGTTCTTGTGGATAATTGATGCTTTGGGGCTGTTTTCCAGCTCATGATCCTGGGTTACTTGTGAAGACTGATGGCATTAACTCTGCTCAGCACTAAGATTAAGGTGATTCGACAAGGTTTTGCTAGGACAATTTACCCCAAAGCCATATTGTATATTATTTTTGTAGGGCCGATCCAGCTTTAAAGCTGACTGATCTTTTTGTCAGTTGAATAAGCCTAGTAGGTTCCAGTAGCAAATGAAAACTGAAATAGAAAACAAAAATGCACTTTGGGAAATTCTTTTGATTGTTAGCTTCAAAACGGTGTTGAAATTTGAATTGTAGATCTGTAAAAATATTGATTGTGAAATAAATTCTTGACAACAAACATAAAACATTCTCTTATTGACAATACTTAAATATACCCCCAACCTGGGGGGTCTTCCACAAAGCAAGCTAACGCGATAAGCCCAGCTAATTTCCGTCCATTTCTGTTCCATGAGCAAAGCTAAACGTCCTGCTGAGTTACTATGACAACATATGCTTTTGTACACACCTGTTCTATGTCAGGTTAGTTGTGAAGCTTAGTTTAGCTTGATGAATTCTATTGGCTAAGGCTTGTGCTTTGTTCTCCCATAGAGCACAAGGATTTAGGAGAAAATACAATGTATAGTTCACATAAACATAATTACTTTCTTATCAAAATATTATTTCATTCCTTATAGTGAAACCAATTTCAACAAATATCCAATCTACTAGTTTGTTGAGAGAATCAATCGACGTAGTATTAATGTGATCCAGTTAGTATCAAAATAACCTAACTCGATCCTACATGGTTCAGTAGCATAGTGAGCACTAACATGTTAACAGTAAAGGTTCCGGGTTTGAATCTGCGTGTGGGTGAGGGCGTGGTGGTTCAGTTTATTTCCGAGCTTTGAAAATACATTATAAAATCACGTGGGCTGCAACTCAGTTCATTCACATGGAACCAATGTGGAAAAAAACTCAAAGTGACTTTGAATCAAGTAAAGTCAGTGAACTTTTTTCTTCCAACTCAGTAAAAGATAAAATCTAAAACGTTATGAAATGACAAGAACAAGGCACACTAAATACAAATCTGCCTTTAAAGCATTAAAGTAAAATAAAAATCAAATAAAAATCCTCAGTTATGTGCTTTATTAGAATCCACTATTTGTACCCGGAGATCAATATGTATTAAGTTGTTAGTTTTGACTATAGAACTAAATTAAAATGATTTTATATATATATATATATATATATATATATATATAAAAGCTATTTGTTTTAATTGTACTGTATGGTCTTAAGCATCTATTCTGTTGTGTGTGTATATATATATATATATATATATATATATATATATATATATATATATATATATATATATATATATATATATATTTCCATGCTGCTTCTCAAGCTTAGTTAAATTCTGTCGTGTTGCTTTTCTTTGCAATAATGCTTTCATACTCGTTGTATAATTGAATTATAAATCTCATTGCCCAGCTGGAGTGAAAAAGCTGCTCTAATTTGCTGCCACTTAACTGCATATGCATGAGCCTCGAATCCCCAATTCCGGCTTGAATTAGCAGAAATACTGTACACAAAATTGTATATTGATTGAAATTCAAAATCTAAATTTTGGACACTTGTTTCTCTTGTTTTCAGGTTTCTTTTAGCCAAATACGTCAGATGTGTCATTTTAACATCTCAAGTCTTCATTCTTCATCCTATCATATTAATGAGTTTAAAAAGTTACTCTGATAAACCCTGCATACTGGTCAGGGGGTTTTTCCTGATGGGTTGTGGGGAACTAAATGATTCAGGGGAAGACACGGGGTCCTAGATGATTGATAATGGTGCTTGATTAAGCCACTGATTGGTACTTGGTTGTCACGGCTTTACTGCTGCGCTGTTGCATCTTACTTTTTGCCAAGAGACGGTCCAGCGCCTAAAATGGAAAAATCGTGTGTCGTACAATGGGCCTCATTTATCAAACTTTTAGAAAAGTTGTGTGTATATGTTTGCGTAAACCAACCAAACAAAACATTTTAATGTATGGGGTTTTTGTGTCTCACTTTCTTTATTTTTAAATTCTTGGTTTTAAGAACATTTTCTCGATGGTATTCTGTTGCGTTTGAGGTGATGCTACAATTTTTAATTCCCCGCCTTCAACCGTTAAATACACCTCAACTGGAAATTCCAACTCGTCAACTTGGGGTGGTCTTCTCAACTACCCGTTCCTTCCCTGATTACGGAGTGATGTGAGATCAACATGGCCGAGCACACTGTGAACAGTGTAAAGTGCCCCTTCTCTACTTTTAAATTAGTTTATATCAGTATTGGCTTTAGATCAGTTAATATACTGTACAGACACTTTAACCAGTACTTGGTTAAATCTATAATATTGACCATATTTTTGAGAAGGTCATGTACATTTGAGTTATCACTAATGTGGTTAGCGCTACTTGTTATTTGTCCACTGTTGTTGCTGTGCTGCAATTTCAGTTAAAAATATTGCACAGATGTTTGAAGTTCACTCCAGTAGAACAGTCCCAGCAGCCACTCAGGCTTGTAACTGTAAAATTGCATTTAAAGCATTTTTTATGAACTTTACGGGCTCTGACACAGCAAACGAATGGCACGCTTTAAAAAAAGAATAAAAGAAATTCCATGTCAAATGTGCCGAGGTGGGAAATTACATCATTACTACTTGCAAATTACCACTTAAGGCACTACGAACGCAGCATTAGTCCCTGACCTAGTGAACTAGCATGAGGATCTGTTTTTGATAGAGACTCTAAAGCACTTCTATAAAGTCGCTCTGGATAAGAGGGTCTACTAAATGCCGTAAAGCAAGTTCAACTCGACAGCATTTCCAGATATAAAATTGCACTAATCCATGTAAATGATTTGATTTTAAATTGATCAAGTCAAGGTTTACATTAATTAGGCTTCTTATGCGTAGATGTTCACACACTCGGGAGCAAGAGTAGGATAGGAGCATTTTTCGGAATTTATGGGATTTTCATGAACACGTTTGTTTTGCGTAGATGCTCGTACTAATGACTTTTGCATAAATCCATTCATATACAGCTTGATAGCTGAGGCCTAATGTCTATAACAAATATTATGTCAATTTATCAAGTGAATTAACAGTATCACTTAACCTGCTCGTTAATGCTTTGTTAATGCTCGTTATAAATTTCTCACAAATAAAACTCATTACTTACTGGGACACACCTTGACTATATTTCAGCTGGGATTTGAGCACTCTTATCTATTAGAGCTCTTGATCATTTGAGAACCAAAATGACGTCTGTGTTCTTAAGCAATTGTGACTGATTTGCTACTCTGAGAGGTTTGATGATTGACTTTTCCTGATTGCAAGGAAAAGGTCAGTAGATGACACACACTTGCAGTGGATCGAGACAGAGTTATGAGTACTTCGAAGATGTCTCCATATTAAATGTCAGGTTAGGAGACAAGCAAACTGTTATTACTAGATGTTTAGATTTCTTTCTTTTTTGTTCATTAAAAAGTCCTGACAAAGTTACAGAAACTCAGAAGTTACATAAAACTATGACTTGATGGCGCTGGTGCACAAAACCAATTAGCTGAGAGAGAACGTGAGTAACAGGAAAAGAACCTGACACGATTTGATGCTGCTGTCTTTTATGTCTGAACACCAAGAAGTTTTTAATAACCCCCCCCCCCACTCAGAATTTCCCATGATTGCTACTAGCGTACACAAATATGTGAGAGTTATGTGAGCGAGCGATCTATTTCATTCTTTCAGTGTTGTTTTATATACTAAATAGCATTATTTCTGTTTCTTTTGTCTCTTTCCTGCAAATATTTCACTCGTCTGCTCAACAATAATCCACTGATTGGTTGATAGTTTATCGCATTTATTTTACACATGGCATATACAGTACTTGTGCGTGCATATATAGAGAGAGACCTTCTTTGTTTGAACGGCTGCAAATCGCACACAGGCATATAGGCTACTCATACTATTCAAAATTAATAGTACTTTTTTCAATTGTTTATGTCAGACGTTCTCAACCTTTTGTAACTAAAGCCGCCCCAAGCCTCCCCTATCATGTGGCACGCCCCCCCCCCCCCCCATATTGGAGGAGACCAAGTATAGTCAATATCTATTCTATATCAAATCTATCTATATATATACCTAATCTATAATCTGTTCAAATAGATAGATAGATAGATAGATAGATTTTTTTTTAGTTCTGTGTTTTCGTACTTTTTTTTCTTACTTTTCATAACTTATGATTTCAAAAATAACTTCTATGACATTTATAAAACTATATAACGGACAGGTACGGAACAGGAAGGGTCAAGCATGTTTCTGAACACTGTAACTACTTTGAACAAGAGAACTAGGCTGTGATAATGTGCACTATTTAACATGTAAAACATGTTGCATTATATTCGTCTTGTGTGCAAAGAAACATGTGCGTATGAATGATGAAAGGGATGAAGGGCGCGTCCCGTGATGAAGGGCGCATCTTAACAATGTCCATGATGTCCGGCTCTCAGACACTCACAGAACAGAGCAGACGCAGAGAGAGGTGCAGCGGGAAAGCAGGACCTCGCGCTTGCAGGACAGTACTGCTGACATTTGGAAAGTTGCTAAGGTTTGTCCAAGAAGTCGCTAGATTTGTCGCTAGGTGGGGTTTTTTTTGCAAAAAAAGAAAAAGGCACTAAAGGGGTCTGAAAAGTGGTTAAGTTGGCAACACGGGTCTGCACTGACAGCTAGGTAAAAGGCAGGCTAAGCTCCGCCTCTCCCCAGCAGAAAGAAAATACAGAGGGAGAGGGAACGCAGGGTTTTTCATTTACGCACATTCTATTTGAAAAGCAATAAAATACACGAGTACCCACATGATGCCCTGTCTGTCTTTTTTTTTCTTGAAAACAATTTGCGCCCCCGTTCCGATCTCTCCACGCCCCACTGGTTTATGTCAAAATGTGTTATCCAAGTTTATGCTCATGAATGTACCAGTAATACTGGAGTTTCTCATTTCTAGTAGAAGGCAGCTCAGAACGTTTGAATTCCTTTTTATTCTGACTTTGATTTATAATACATTTCATTTAGCAGTTTTATTACCACATTACCCACAACCATGCCTGTCAGCATTAACTCTCAGATGCCCTACATTAAATATGAATGCTACATGAATACTACATAAACCTAGACTGATGCCTCTCCAAGCACATTTTTCCTTCTGTACTAGTATCACCATTAGTACTATATTACTATCTTTTATTACATCAGCGATGGCGTCTGATCCTTTGTGTTTGATGACCCTTTTGCCACACACACACAAGATGTTTTCCATGACAAACACTTTCCAGTTGAAAGAACTATAGCTCAGCCAAACACTAAATATACAGTATACCATGCCCCCCATACCCTAGATGTAGTTGATCAGTCGAGACATGGTTGGTGGCCAACATGGTGGCTTCTTTAGTTTTACACTGTAGCTGTACAACGCTACTGTAGCAAACACGATGAGGGAGCTTAAGGGCACAAGTTAAGCATTGAATAAACCAACGAAAATACTGTGAAATCTGCTAATTTAGACAAATTAGACTAGCTATTCAGTTTGGACAGATTAACGCCATCATATCAAATGAGTAAGAGTTGCCTGTACCTATCATAGCAGATGCACTTGACAGATTGAGTTGTATTATGGGAAGTTTAAACACAAACCATGCTTAAAAGGTGATCTTTAACAGTCTGGGCATCATTTTATGGTTTACATACAAACTAGCAAACTAGTGAAGGCAGATCTTTAGCAGTCTTTGGCTGTATTGTGTACTGCGCAGCTGCTGCACAATTTCCCAATGAGGTGTAGCACAGTAAATACAACGCGACACGTTTTTACACATTAAACCCACCATCTCCGCATCGCTAATCTGAGTGCAAATATTGATTTGTGTCTGTGGCTCGATCAGTTACGGCTGTAGTGCAGTGGGAGGTCGTGGATATGATATGATGTGGTTGAGGGTGGACACTGACAGACGGCAGACAGGGCCTTTTCTTCAAAGTTAAATTATTGTGATTTAAAAAATTATTTTCATGATAAGGTTCTCAGGTGACTATTTCCAGTTCCAAGTTAAACGTGGGGTGTACCACATGACAAAGGGCTGCTGATTTACCCGTCTGAAAGACTACAGATACAGACTTTTGTAGGGTTTACAGTTTGCGGTTGTATCCTTTTTATTTGTATGTAGGAGACAGTAAGGGCCAGCCTTGGCAAGCCACTTTCATACATATATAATCAGCCTGAAACATGACCAGCTCACTGGGAATTCTTCTGGCCCTCCCAGTTACCATTCTGAAACTGCCTCACGCCATTATAATTAATTTTATGCTTCATTTACTGATTGCACTTTTATTTATTTATTTATTTTTTTAAAAACAAAGCTGGTTCAAATTGAATCAGAAATAGAACAGCGGTGCAGATGAAAACAACAACAAAGACATAAACAGGAAATTAATCACAGGAAGGTGAAGGGTCTATCACTTGTGTAATAACCTGTATCAGGGGTCATTATTGTTCTAAATGTCCTGTATCTGTGTTTATTCCATGATGCCAGGGTGAAAGCAGGAAATTGCATTTGATTGGAAAAATACGCTTTTTGGCATTCTTTTTCTAGCATTTTATATACATATGTGTATATATATATATATATATATATATATATATATATATATATATATATATATATATATACATGCAGTAAATAAAGTCTGCTGTAGGGTTTAATGAAACTGAATAACCCATTAGAGTTGTTGATGTTTATTATTATTATTATTATTATTAATTATACTGAGATTGTCACCAGGAGAAATCTAAAAATGTCACGTTCGTGATGAGTAAGTGCAGCAATGCGTTGTGGGATATATTACTAGAGATAGCCATAAAGACATTGCGTTATTATAGTCTGTGTGCTGCATAGTCCATTTTTCCAACAACTATATTTTTGGTATTATTTTTATGGGTGGGGGGGGAGGGTAATTCATCAATAATTAATGAGTTTGGGGGCTTTATCCATTCACAGAGTATATCTATCTTGCAGTGACTACAGGAGGGACTTCTGTCACTCATTACCTTTAGGCAGATGAGGCCACACCCTCAGACTAATGGTGAATGTTGGAATGCCCCTCATCTACTCTGGGCCCTAAAGAGCGCCCCACAATGCTTAGTTCTCATCCTCATCCGGTGATTTATATACTTCCTTACTGACACCAACAGTCAATGGAGTCATAGCTGCTTGGTAATATAGCTAAGGATATCTGGTTGTCATCTACATGAACAGTTTATTTAGGAATTTGAGTCCTACCTGTTTTCCACTCTGTCCAATCCTTTTACAATGACTAGGTGCTGCTTTTTAAAAATAATAATCATTTCCACAAGTTTGGGATTTTTTTTTTGCATTCTGTATGCAGATGTGGAAATGACCTACTGCAGTGCAGTATGGGAAGTTGTACTATGAGAACATATTTTACCATCCGAAGTTAAATCAACTTCTAGTCTGCTAATAATACAATGATTGTGGTTTGCTTAGTTGCCACTTTAAAGTCAACCCTATCTGGGAAAGTGGTTCATTCGTGCCATGGTTAATCCATTCCAACACTTTTAAGGTAAAGCTAAGGGGTTTATTTTTGACAAATGGTTTGAACACCCATCTCATTTCAGAACAACACGCATACACATTTGGGTGAAAGGGCCTAAGCTAATTTAAATAGGGGGCAAGTGTAGATCCACTTCAAAGTGCTTGTCTTTTCTAAGGGAATTGTGTGAAATCAAGCATGGTTAAATGCATAAATCCAGGCAGTGTGTAGGTGGCTGGGCTTTGTTTGGCGCTCTGCCATCGACACAAGGCCTGATAGCCAATTCTGGAGGAGCTTTGAGTGTGAAGATACTGTGAGCACTTCCAAGGGGATGGCGAAAAGGCAGCATATAAGATTTCCTCTACTGTAAGAACACAAAAATGGTTATCATGAACATTCAGACACGGGGAGACATTAAGAATGGCTTGAATGCTAAGACCAGCCTGAGGGGAGGAATATTAATGGCTCATGCACTTTGACTTATAACAAGTCAAACTTACCAGCTCAGACATAAGTCCTTAAAAGAGACAGAGAGAAGATCTGCTTCATCCTCTCAACCCAGCAAGCTGAGGTTTTAACACGGGCATTAATGTCAGATCACAAAGATCAGGTGTAATCTTCCACCACAATGAATCAGGTATTCAGATTAAATATGGTTTCAGTACCCCATCACTGATGGTTTCACATCTGTGCTGTATTTGAAAATAATTTGTCCAAGAGAGCCGACATGAAACTCGCACTACTTAACCTAGTACAATTTTACTACGGTTAAAAGGACTTTATAACGTATCATGATGCAACAGCGTGTGTTTTGCTGTGATCCGTGTTTGATGTAACTAATCCACTAATCCTTACGCTTTCTCAGCACAAGTACTCACCCTTCATACAGACAGACATGCGAGACGGTAACACGTAGGAAACAGTATTAAAATGAGGGAATTTGATAAGGGGCTAAAAATATACATCGGAAATTCGAAATCTTAACGACCTAGACGTTTCTGCAAAAATAAATAAATAAATAAAAACGTGTCACGATGCACGGTGTGGTCAGTGAAAAGGTGCATCATGGATGAGCCTTATATTCTATTTGCTTCAGCGGAGCTTAATTAACATATCTAATACAATAAAGAGACTACAGGTTGTATAAATCCAGGGTTTAACCATGGAAAATGTACAAAAATACAAAAACACAGGATGATATGGCTGTACAAATGAGCTTTTAATGACCTGCTGATCTGTGGGGAAAAAAGAATAGTAACCAATATTTAAACCCTTGTATGTTCTTATCATGCCTAACAAGCTGTTCTCTCCTCCAGAAGCTTTCTGCACTTATGACTCACCTCCTGCTGCTGTGGATAATCTCATATACCCCAGAGACTTGCACCACCTAAGGACTAACAATACGATTACACAGAATATTCCATATGCTTTCAACACATTTAATACTGTTTGCCTTTTCTGCATATAAGTATATACTGTAATGATTTATAATTCCACTATCTGGTGTCACCCAGAAGAGGATGGCTGCCTTTTAACCCTGGCTCCTCTCAAGGTTTCTTGCTCGTGTCTTCTCAGAGAGGTTTTCTTCGCCACTCTCGCCTCTGGCTTTGCTCATTAGGAATCTAGGTCTAAATCTGGATTGAATGCGTGTGCAAGGCTGCTTTCTGACAACGTCTATTTTGAAAGTGGTTTTAAAAATAACCTTTGATTGAACTGAATAATGTATGCACACACACACACACAAAAATCTATAAAAAGAACTTCATATTACTTTAAAAAATATAGCTGCTTCACTATATTTCACTTAAAATTCCCAGCATGGCCATGGAGCAGCGATTGAGAAAGCCGGCAAGAGCATCAATTCAGCATTCAACTCAGAGACTGGAAG
Organism: Ictalurus furcatus; assembly: GCF_023375685.1. Taxonomy (NCBI): domain Eukaryota; kingdom Metazoa; phylum Chordata; class Actinopteri; order Siluriformes; family Ictaluridae; genus Ictalurus; species Ictalurus furcatus. The sequence goes on from NC_071279.1 coordinate 808,524, forward strand.
TCAGTCTGACAATAAAACGTGCCATATCTGTCTCACGGGGCCGGATGTGATCTGTAAATTGTCCGGAGATGCCAGTATTTAGAAATTTTGGTTTAAAGAGTCATTATATCTCAAAATGTTTTTAGTTAAAAGTGGAAATGAATTGCTCTGTATGAATGCACGTAAATTGCTCCAGCTTGTGATACACCCCTGCAAAATCTTAAAACAATGTAGTCTCCCAGCTGTAGATGCAGATGATGTGACATGGCACCCAAGTACCGAGACACATTAGACAGTTCAGTCAAGTGATGTTATCGTGCTCAAACCCGCTCACACCACCCCCATTCCCCAGCCCCCTGCTATTCATACCACTATATCATCTATCCGACAGAGGATTTGTTGGTTGTTTTAGGATCAAATGTGATTTAATATGATACGTGTGCCATACAAATGTACGCAGTGATAATTTCATGACTAGAATAGATAGAAGGAAATAGTGTATATAGATTTTCATAGCATGGAATCTCTCCGACAGATTAATACCATTATCTACTGTCTATAGACTAAAACTAAAACTCTGGCTAACCCTGCAACAGACATTTTCCCCAAAACATCCACAACACCCCCAAGTACGTCTGTGAGGTAAGAGCAGTATGAAAGTTATGACCTTAAAGTGTATTTCTCATACCTGCCTCCTGGGATCCCGGGACAGGCTGTGGATCTACCGCTACCCTGTATTCTCATTAGACGTCAGTGAGACGAGTCTAAATATATCATTTCATTACCACACACTAATTGTGAAAAAACTAATTGGAGCTTTGAACTCTGTGGCAGTTATGCACAGCCTCATAACATTTGTGGAGCTTAACACTAGGTGAAAACCAGTCCCCGTATTTGTCTCTCATAGACATGTAGGTTTTGTTTTTGTGTTTTGTTTTTTTGTTTTTTTATATATATTTTGATATGAACACAAGTGTGCCATGGATTGGCACCCTGTCCAGGGTGTACCCCACTATGTTCCCTGGGATAGGCTCCGGGTTCCCCGTGACCCTGAAAAGAATAAAGCGGTACAGAAGATGGATGGATGGATGGATATGAACACAATTAATGTCCAATTATCCCCTTTTCACTAATACATAAGCAATGTTAACACAGACTATTCTTCATTTTAATTCCTAATACCTCTATTCAAGTGACGAACACAAATTTGGCTGCTGGGTTTTGCTTGGAAAATATCTTAAAAATGAAAATGTCATTAAGTTTGTAGAAAACAAAGAAATGTGCATACTATGAATTTCTGTATATGATGGATATATTCTGTTTATCAGCTAGATTCAAACCAGACTCGGCATTATGATGTGCTATTTAGCTAATAAACAGTATCGTTAAACCCTCTTAGAAATATTTAGCACTGGAATTACATGAGACAAGTTTGTTGTTGTTTTTTTAGAGAGAGAATTGTGCTCATTCTCTATGTATCAATCTTTCACTAACAAAATTGCTCTCATGCAGGAAACTTAATGTATAATAAGTAGTCTCTACTTTGCAGGAGCCACAAAGAGTTTATTTGTAGATACATCTTAACTACTGCCTTCAGGGGGAGCTATTTTCAGAAACAATAATATAAAGCCCATTTCCCAAACTATTTGTTGAGCCCAGGCCATTCGTAGGACATGTACATGTGCCTATAATGATCTTTTTTTTTTAGTTTTTCACACATCCTCTGATATTTGCTTGTGATGTGCTGGTATATTTCACACAGAGAGAAGTGTACTGTTGTTTTTGCGGGTGCCAAGGCATGATCTGAATTGCCCAAATTCATAGTATTGCTAGGTTTGTGTGAATTGAGTGTATAGTGCACGGTTACATGATGCTGGCTGGGCAGGAACCAGCTCAGTGCTGCAGTGACGAGACTTGGCCAGGGTTGTATCGCCCCCTTGTGGAGAACATTGAGATTGTATCTGTTGTAAAGCTTGTGTCCTAAAATAATCCATTTTCAGAAAGATGCATGATGTGCCCTGGACATACCCATGCCCTTGCCCTACTTATGGGTAAATGGCCTGCAAAACACAGTATGAGTAACAACACTATAAATCACTATAAATCAACACAGTATGGGGAACTCCGAAGCGTAGCAGTCACAGTCACAGGGACATTTTAGAAGCCTATGAACACCGCACCTCTTGCCATAGATTTTAGTGGGAATAATGAGTCGACTGACAACATGCACCAGAAACCTGAAAACAATGTCCCATTATCCATTATAAAATGTAAACATTTAAACATTTGATGGAATGTATGCTAATGTAACTACGAATTAGTCTATGGTAGATGTCTGGAGCAGGCCCCAGCGGCGTACCGAAGAGGGGGCGTTTGCAATACTGAAAGGAGGCGATGACGTAACGCAAAGTTTTCCCAACTAGAAAAACATATGCAGCCCAGAATCCGTGTTCTGTCGAACTGCCCTACATCCTACCATAGCACAAAGTTATAGGCTAGACCAGGGGTTCCCAAACTTTTCCAGGGCAAGGCCCCCCAAATGGCATTAACATTTGACCGAGGCCGCCCTTTTGCAAGATGTCTTTAAAACACATTAAAAATACAGACTTCTGAATATATCCCCCTTTTTTTTATTATTAATAATTACATCTTTACATTACATTACATTAGGAATTATATAAATATATACATATATAAATATATATATTTTAAAAATCATGTATTTATTTATTTTTCACACCATATTGTTGCGGTCCCCCAGGCGCCCCCTGGCGGCCCCCACTTTGAAAACAACTGGTCTATGCTACCGGAAGTACAGTGACAAGATATACAACCCCTATCTCATGGACTGCGGAACGCATTTGAAATTGGTCCCAAAAAAACAGTTTGTTTCTGCTTCTTCTTCTCCTTGTGTAGGTAAACTGTGAGTCTGGGATGGCGTGGAGAGCGAGCTTAACCAGACAACCAATAACACACTGCCCACTGTCTACTAGGTCTTGATTAATGTTTATTTTACGTTTATAAATAACTCTAGCACATATTGCTGGGAGAATCTGATTAACTGGACAAGCATACAGCGAAAGGTGGGGGGGTTAAGTAGACAGTCATTTATAAATAGGAACAAAAATGCCCATATTTGTAAGTGTAAACAAAGATATATTTTTTTAAAAAAGCTAAATTGATGAAGAAAAAAGTCTTTGAGACCTTCACTAAGCTTGTAGTAATGGTACAACAAGCATTCTGTTAAAATCATTTATTGTATGTTTACATTTCAACAGGTTTATTATGTTCTTTCTGTTTCTGTAATGAGAGAACATAGTCAATATATATTACATCAGCGCACATTATCCAAAAGTGACCTCTCTAAATTTCAGAGCACATTTAACACATTTTCTTGTGGATATTATCAATTTTCTTTTATTGATAAACACTTTCAAACAAGGTTTATTTTTCATGGCATTGTACAGTATATCTCTACTGTGGGCCTCTGTACTTCCCAAAGAAGAGGATGCTTTTAGTGGGGTTGTGTCTGATGAAGAAGAGGAAGGGGTGGTCTGCCATGAAGTGCTCCTCTCGTGCCATACAAAAGTTAACCATTACAGCTGTGGCTGCTGCTGCCTCTGTGCCTTCCTCATTTACCTCCACAAAAGCTTTGTGGGTTACCGACGACACAAAAAGACCTCCTTTGCTACTCATGCCCGTCAGATCGGCAGCACTGGCCTGGAACAAAGAGCTCATGCCCATCTTATTCAGAATATCTTTCAAAGAGTACTGCTCTTCCAGCTTGAATTTTGGCAGATGGACGATGATATCGGTCCACCTGTCCATCTTCTCTTGGTTTGTCCACTCAAGCAGTTTGTCCACCGTTAGTTCACGCTCCAGCTGTTAAGCAACAATCACACCGACATGGTCAGGTACTAGTGAGACTATGAATATTGGTATAAGGATAAGTTAGTGCCATACAAATCAGGGGAGTGTCATACAAGACAAAAGAGCTAACGCACCAATAAGACCAAGACATGAAATGGAATAACGAAATGCTTGAGCAGGTCAGCCAGCAACTAGCAGATAACTGGCTTCCTGTCAGACAGCAGCCAAGATACAATCCATATCCAGATACAGTGTTTATGGGATCGTGCATGCTAATAGGCAGTTTAATTTCTAGTAGATGTAAAAATGGCCTTTTATAAATAGATTTTGTTTATCTGCAGACCATAAAGATAAAATAAAGATAAAATCTTGAGGAAGTTTGTGCTGACCTTCTGAAGGGGGTCTGAGCCATCCTCAGACTCCTGAGGCAAAAGCACCACCATACTGAGTTCCTCCTCCACATATGGTAAATCCAGCACCTGCAGCCTGTACTCATCAATGTAGTTGAAGAGGAATTTCTTTGTCTGGTACATCATCTGCACTGGTTTTGTCTCATTCTAATAAACAAGCACAAGCAGTAATGAGCAATAGGTAAACTATACAGAGAACCTGTAGTATGAAGACTGAAGTACTAGAATGTGAATGTGTACTGTGTGACGTCCACCTGATTTATCTTGAAGGGCATCTCTTTAGTGTGTTCAGTATTAAACACATTCTTCCATTTTCCCTTGAAATAAATAGCATTCACCAAGGCAAGTCGAGTCATCGCTGTGACCGTCCCTGACTGCAGAATATCTTTGATTTTACCTGAACCCAAAATCAAACACAACATTTAAGACTTGGTGGTCTTAAACGCAGCTGTTGTGTCATGTGCTTTATGCTGTAGATTTTGAGATAATATTGATGTCTAAAAGGATTTGGTTCTTACCCTCAGTCTTCTCCTCCACCCAGTGGTTGATGAGCTTCCGTGACTCTTCTGATGCTCCAATGAAGTCTACCGCCTGCATGTCAGCTTGATACAACTTCTGAGTGGAGCCTACATATTCCTGCAACAAAAGGCACAACAGAATCAGGACACATATTTCCCCTGCACAATCTCTATCAGATATTCTCGGGGAGGACTGGGACTTTTATGAACCAATTAATTCCTCCCAGATGTAGAATAGGAAAGAAGAGGTTTTCTTTTTTCTGAAAAGGTAAACTCTTTGTTCTGAAAGGTGGGGTCAGTATTTTGGATCATGCGTCTGTCCAAGACAGAATGAACTTGGGGCAGAGTGGCAACTTTCTGGGGTCTGGAATTGGTGAAGATTTGAGCCCCAAGAAGGTTCCGGTCAATGGGAGAACTGAAGTTTGCATCCCTGCAACACGGTCATGAGGATCCACTGTTCTAGTTGCTGCACAATGGACAGATTTTTTGGGGGGGGTCCACTTAGGGCCTGATCCACGAGGTAGACCAAAGAGACCCAGGCATTGGTTAGGTTATTGTGTGATTTTCAAAAACAAGCCATTTTCCATTCTTTTTATAAAAATACTAGTAACTAGTTTCACTTTTCTAAATCAAAAATAAATGAGTATCGCTGAGAAATGTGGATAGTTGCTTGCAATGTCAGTTAAATGACTGGCTAGGTAACGCGAAGGAAAAAAATGTCCATTAGATTCTCTAGTGGGAGCTAGAAGTCTGGCTTGGAAGAGTGCTAACAGAGATGGAGGAAACCATTTTGGGTTGCTGAACAACATAGCGCTGCATATTGTGTGTCACCTGCATATTTTTTGACACAGTATGTTAAAAATGGTTGAACCTCTAGGACCTAATTTTATCCATTATTCACACATCAGAGATCCTACTCATATATTTGTAACAAAACAAACCAAAATCCAGGAAGAGTTTTGGAAGTCTTACAGATGAGAAACTGAAAGTCTTCTCTCCATAAAGCCTGTTGGCCAGTCGGAGGATGTAGGAGGCTTTGGGGCTGTTAATTGCAGAGTTGAGGGTCTTGAAATGGGTGTGAACATCAGGGATCGAACTGAAGGACAAAACCTGCAATGAACAACAGAACCATAAATGAGAGTTCACCTACAGTATATGTCACTATTTCTTCATACGCCTTAAATACACCTCAGGCATTCATTTAAAAAAAAAGAAAAGAAAAACCCTGCAATGCTATGATAATGAAAGGTGCTTGAAGATTACATTTGAAAGGTTTAACATTCCTCAAGAAAATGTAATGCTAAAGATGGAGTAACATGACATGGTTCACTGAGTGTCTGAACAGGTGTGGTCTCGTTATTCTCACTGAGAAACACCCTGGATATGACAGTGTAAACATTGTGTGAGTCTAAAGTTCGTCGTGAAGCTATAAACTTTATGTCTGTGGGTATGCACAGTTACGGTTGTCTATTATGTAATTTATCAGCCACACACACTTTATGATACTGACTGATCACAGATACATTTACACTCATGGCATTTTGGCAGACGCCCATCTCCAGAGCAACTTAATTTAGACAACTGAGCATTTAAGGGCTTAAGGGCACAGTGGTAGCTTGACAGTCCTGGGATTTGAACTCATGACCTGCTGAGCAGTAAATCACCATCTTATCCACTGAGCTACTGACCTCAGGAGACACAGGATGTGCAAATACACCGCATTTTAACGGGTGTTTCACGCATCATTCATTCGTCAACCGTTCATATGATCCAACAGATGAACATAATTTGGGGATTTGACCAAGAATAATAATCATTCACCATCGCACAAAACCTTATTAATTCCCATACAGTCACAATTTTGACATTTTGTGCACACGTTGCCGCGCTGGGTTTTTGTCCTTTATGTGTTTAAGATAAACTCTCATACCTTAGCCATTTCATCAGCAGTGGTTCCTCGGGCTCCTAAGTAGACCATACTGAGTGCGGCGCTGACGCTCAGCGGGGAAAAGAACAGGTTTCCATCCGGGTTCTCGGCGCTTATGGCCCGATACAGGTCCAGCGTGAAGGCACTATTAGCACGGCTCAAACTCTCCATCTTTGATGTATTGATATAACTCTAATTCAAAACATATACAGTTATTTGAATAGCACAGAATACCGAAATCCGTGTATATTCGGTTTTAAAATCAGGAAACTTCATGTAGGAAAAAAGAAAAACAGATGTCAAAGCTGTCTATCCAGCTGCATTGCTTTCACTTACAGAATGTTATTCAACAGCTGGATGGAACATTCTTGCTCAAAATAACAGGTTAAGCTGCACTTCACAGGAAGTATATACACTCAGTCTTTGCTTATTCAAGTGAAATGTGGAAGAGTGGAAGTTTACATTATACAAATCCTGTCCACGAGAAACGTCGGCTGTATATTACTAAATTAATGTAAATTAGAAATGTCAAGAGATCTGGATTTGGAGATACTCACATATGGAAGCTGTGTGAACAGTGAGAATACAGCAGTGACTCCACCGGCTGTGTTAAAGCAGTGCGGTGACACCCAGGAAGTAGTGCTAGGGAAGCGAGACAGAGGAGGGTTATATAAGGGATATGAATATAAGGGAGGAGCATCAGTGGAGGGGAAATTCAAACAAGAAGATAAAAGAACTGCTGTAGTGTAGCATGTTTATGTCACTCACACAGAAAACAGTCTTACTGCTGTTTATTCTTAGCGTACACAGTAGGTTGTTGCCAGATATAAACCTGTAGCAGAGAAATCTAAAGACCAAGGAACAGGTTTGTTTTGTTTTAAATCTTTACATGCCCAGTTTGAAGCCTCTCAGTCCTGTTCTTGGCTGACCGGGGTGAACTGATCAGGGTTCATGGTGGATTTAGAACCTATCCCAGGAACCTATACCAGGCTGTCATACACTTTGGATGGGATGCCAGTCTCTTGCAGGGCACCATGCACACACTCATTAACACATAGGGGCAATTTATTTCAGCCAATATACCACCTAACATGCACAGAGACTCCACATAGACTGTAAACCAGGCTCAGGATCAAACCTGGGACCCTGGCACTGTGAGGATTGAATGCGATCCACTGTGCCACTGAAACATCACTCCATGCGTAGGCATAATATCGGCTCAGATTACATGAATAAATTAAGATTTTCCATAGAGTGTTCAGTTCAGGATATACTGTATATAACCCGTTCATCTGGATTCTGCACTCATAATGAATTCATTCAGGTTGGCAAAATCTTTTAATGTAAATACAGCCAGTGCAATATTTCGATAGTGATATGTAAAGTATTATGTGAAGAAGAAGAAATGCCGGAGACCAGGAGTGGCCTGGCCCATGTGTACTTTATGGGATGGTTATTGTCAGGCATGGGTAAAACCACATATTTTCTTTTTGTTCAGATACAAAAACCAACAATAAACCAACACTCATATTATTAAAAGTAAAAAAAAAGAGTGGGCTAAAGTGGTGATAAAAAAGATATTTGAAACCCTTTGCCTATTGATCCTTTGACTCTTTAAGTGATATTCGGCTATTCGATGACCAGTGCTTCAATTGATTAAATTAGTCTAGTCTTATCACTGTATATCTGGATAGTGCTTTCTGTCTAAAAGGCTTCTGTGAGAGATCTCTGTTCCACTCAAGAAACACCCTCTGAACTCTACTTGTGTGTGTGTCTATCTGGGTGTGTTTTCTTTTCCTGCCAGTGTGACTGATGACCTGCATTACTCATGATTATGGCTTGTACTCTGTTGCAATTTTGCCCTTCTCTTGACTTGTGTTTTTATGTGTTATGTATGAACTGTTACAGTATAGTGCCTACTTGTTACATATCATGCTTTACACAGGTAGTGGGGGCATGGTAGCATGGTTACCTTGGACTTCTGGGGTTGGGGGTTCGAATCCCACCCCACCCTGTGTGCACGGAGTTTGCGAGTTCTCCCTGTGCTTCTGGGATTTTCTCTGGATAGTCCGGTTTCCTCGCCGAGTCCAAAAACCTGAGTTGTAGGCATTTCTAAATTGTCCATAACGTGTGAATGTGTGTGCAGTTGTGCCCTGTGATGGGTTGGTACCCCGTCCAGGGTGTCCCCTACCTTGTGTCCTGAGTTCCCTGGGATAGGCTCCATGCTCCCTGCGACCCTGTGTGAATGGATGGATTACACATACTGGTTAAATAAACTATTTTACATCAATATATTTGTGTAAGAGTCAGTTCTTATGTAAACCTATTAAGAAATGTCAGCATTAACAGTTTATCCAGCTACGGTTGGTCAATGCCTACTCACTATAACTCTCTGCAGACTTCATCAACAATGATCAGTGGACCTGCATAACCTGAGGATTGTTGTTTTTCTTGCTTGCTTTTACACACTTAAGGAAACAGTGATTCACTGTGTAGCAAAATGACATTGAATGAGCACTGATGTATTTAGGTGTGTTGATTCAGTGTTGAGTCGCCTGTGATGAACTAGAATCCCATTCAGAGTGCATTCCTGCCTTGCACCCATTGTTCTCAGAATTGGGTTAGGGTTAGATCCACCGCGACCCTGACCAGGATAAAATGGTTACTGAAGATGAATAAATGATTCGTTCTTGAATCAGCATCAGGGACGCCTTAAATGCAAAATTGCTGTTAAAATCACCTCTTGCAGCCTGAGCACTTAAAATCAATGATTCTTGATCACCTATTTCAGAAGTCCAGATATTACTTCCATAAACATCTACGTCACAATTTGAAATATCAGCATAATGCCATAATTTTACATTTTTAATTCATTAAAAAAATTAACTATATTTTATCTTGTCACTTCAGGACATAAAATTGTTACAGTGAAGAATTCTAAAGGGTTCATAAACTTTCAAGCACCACTGTATAAGAACAGTAAAATAATAACTAAACATTTCAATGCTTAGTGGTTAGCACGTTCACTCTCACACCTCCAGGGTCGGGGGTTGGATTCCCACCGTGGCCCTGTGTGTGTGTGTGGAGTTTGCATGTTCTCCCCGTGCTGCGGGGGTTTCCTCCGGGTACTCCGGTTTCCTCCCCCAGTCCAAAGACATGCACGGTAGGCTGATTGGTGTATCTAAAGTGTCCGTAGTGTATGAATGGGTGTGTGAGTGTGTATGTGATTGTGCCCTGCGATGGATTGGCACCCTGTCCAGGGTGTACCCCGCCTTGTGCCCGATGTTCCCTGGGATAGACTCCAGGTTCCCCGCGACCCTGAAAAGGATAAAGCGGTATAGAAGATGGATGGATGGATGGATTTTCAGTTGTACAAAATGTAATTTTATGATTCGATTCTGTGTTGACTTGTTTTTGTTTAAAACTTCTTTCATTGGCTAATGGTTTACTACATTCCACACAACGCTGTTCAACTGCACACTGATACTGCTGCGAGTGTGAATTCATATATGTATACTCTCGCTCATATTTCGAGCCCAATGCTTGTTGTCTCCACTATTCAACAGTCGATTTCTCATTAATATGAGAAATATGAGAACATTCTTGAAAAATGGCGAGTGAGCATCTTGTTTGGTGAGCATTTGCTCTTGTTGTTAGGAGCTAAACTTGAGTGTTATTCCTTATGTTTGAGATTATTGAAAATATTTCTCCTATTAAACGCCATTATACAGTAACTACACTAGCTGTCACCTGCTGTGACATCAGCACGGCAGACACAATACAGCACAAACACGCAAATGAGCACCAGGATCGCTAAGCACACCACAGAGTTCAATATAAATATATTTATTGTTTCAAGGTGGACATTTTCTTTAATACAGCTTCTTGAAAAGCTGACCTAGAAGACTCAAGCTCTCAAGCTTCTGTTGTAAGTTGTAATCTCACTGCTGTTAACCTGAAGAACAACAGAGCGTGCACAGAAAAGACATGTGCTAAAGACATCATGGACATTCAGAGATCGAGGCCAAAGCTGTTGGCACCCACTCGTACAAACCCTTAATTAGAGCGCCATGCTGGAGTGGGACCTGCTTTGAAAGAGTGTGCCAGAGATTCATATAACAGAAGAGAGTTGACTTAAATAACATGTAATTAACTGTTTAAGCAACGTCACATTCCATTGTGTTTTTAAGCTCTTCAAACACTTCTGTACAGGTACAGTACCCCGTCAGACTTCTGTATCTGTGCTGAGGGTGAGATTATTGCAAACACTGATACAAATATACAATCCAAGCGATTTTAATTCTAAATAAATGCACTGCACTTGTACAGACACAGAATGATTATTATGAAAGAACACAAAATTATTGTTTAATAAACATAGCTTTTAAACAACTTACCCATACCATAACAATAGCATATTAATTGAATGACAAATGTTGTCTTAAAAACATCCTGATATGACAGATGAAGAATAAGTTACTATATTAACACAATTTGTTCGCGCATACAGTATATGGGTAAGTGGACCCTCTACAATCATTTCCATGTCTGTTATGTTATTATTATCATATTACCTATATAACTTCATTTACTTTATATACTTTCATTTCATTTAAAAGTCATTAGTAGCACTTTTTCTGATGGTTTCTCTGGTTTTGAAAGTTGTTTTCGTTTAAATCCTCTATGAAATTCAATTCTTTAAATGTATACTATATATCTTTGTGTAACATGTGACATGTATATGAAATTTTATGAAGTTGGTTCCATAGTGCCGTGGTCATCTCATGTGCTTTACATACAGACGGTCCTGGGTTTGACCCCCAGTGTATTTCCTCATTTGTAAGATGCTTTGGATAAAAACGTCTGCTGAATGAATAAATGTACTGTAAATGTAATAGAAAATGTTCAAATAAAGTCGAGAGGTTTCAAATGATCTAACCAAAAAATTAAGCCAAGGACTTTTATGCATGCAGTTGCATACAGACATTTTTAAATTAGATTGTTGCAAGACATGTACATCACAAAACACACACACACACACACACACACACAAATTATTCCTTAATGGATTGTGTATATGTCCTGGCTTCAGTTTCATTTCAAATATTGGTTAGATTAAATGTGTGTACATGTGCATTCACAAGTATCTACACATTATTAAAACACATTTATTTACATATGAAACTGCTGTTTCTTTATTAATGTGTTTCATGATATTCCTACTGTCACAAGAAACAAGAGAGGAGGAGACGGGCACACTGAAGGCTGCCACGTATGATATTCTGATTACTTCTATATTCACATGCAAGGCACATATAATCTACACACAGTAAGAAATGTACATAACTAATCATCTGGTGAGGGTGTCACAAGATTAACGTCATGTAGGTGAGGACGGATGCAAGCGCAGATAAGAGCTTTTAATAGAGAGAGGCAGGCAGACAAATCCAAATCATGAGACGATAGCGTGGTCGAAAACAGGCAGTGGGTCAGGCGGTCTGTAAACAGGCATGGACTGGGCAAGGCAAGAATCGAGAACGAGAAACAAGAAGCAAGATCAATGACCATGAAACAAAATGAGGAAACAGGGTACAAACGCCTGGTGCGGTGATAACACTCAATACTTCACAAAGTCACTGAGATCAAACAGTCTCTTGATACTGTGGTTGTGAGTGCTGTGAATACGATGCAGGTGTGCGAGTAGAATGAACGAGTGTTCTGGGAGTTGCAGTCCATGGCGGCCATGTTTGTAGGCCACAGTGCAGGATGGGAAACGTAGTCACTGGTTTGCTGTGATACCACAGACGGAATGTCTGTTTTTTTTTTTAGCTTTTATAACATAAATGATAACAGGATGTTTCATGGATGTTCCACAAGATTAAATGTAACTATTAATTAACATTATGTATGTTAATTAACATAATTAACATAATGTATATTATTATGTGTTGTTTTTCATGAGAAAATTTTAAAATGTTGGCTTTGGCAAATTGTTGTGGTATAAGCAGAATTATTTCCCCATGACACTCTTTATTTCCCTGCCGTGTTTTATTCCTTACTTTATATCGCAATCCTAGTAGTGACTAATGGACACTTAGTGTTTGGAGTTGTGTAACGTGCATTAAGCAACACCAAATGGTCTGCTTGAAAAGAATATTTATTTGTTCTTGTACTTAAATGTTTTGCAAAACACATATTAAGAGTTAGCAGATGTAATCTAACTCCCAGTGAACAAACTTAAAGTTTATCAAGATGGCACAAGAGATAAAGCTATAGTACATAAGCAACAAAGATAACTTGTTCCCTGAGGAATAGCAAAATCAGAGGAAGTCTTTAAATAAGAACATAAATAAAGACAGCCAGATAGCTACAGAGACACGACCACACTTGTGTTACACACAGACAGCACCATTTAGAAGTCAGATTAAACCCAAAATAAGTTCATCATACCAGCAGGGTTTTACCATTTCAGCACCTCACACACCGCACGTCATCTGCTGGATCTGTGTCTGTCTGCTGGCAAGCAACCAATTTCAAGTAGTTTTCATGTGTTTGCATGTGTTTATCTGCTCTGAATGGGTGCGTTAGGGCAACAGTGGAAAGAGCTTACAGAGTATACGTTCTTTTAAAAAATATATGTACACATTCAAATACAGTGTTAAGGCAGCGCTTCGACCTAGAAGCACAGGGCCATTATTTTCTTTTTCTTTTCTTACAGGATTCACTTGATTTGTTTTAGTTTATTTACATTTCATAGCTACTCATTAATATATATATATATATATATATATATATATATATATATATATATATACACACACACACACACACACACACACACATACTTACACATAATATATATATATATATATATATATATATATATATATATATATATATATATATATATATATATATATATATATACAAGTACCAATATTAGTAAGAAAGATATCTTATATTTTGGTGGTATATTTGGTAGGTATAGTAAAAAGCACAACCAAAATAATTACAGACAACTGCAACACAACTACTTATACAAATAACACAAATAATACATATATACACTTTTACAGAGAAAAGCTGAGATGGGCTGGAAAAAGAAAAGATGTTCAAGTAGTTTATGAGAGACAACCAGCTCGGCTAAAATGAAATATCCTTCTGGTTTTAAGGTTAAACTGCTTTTCACACTTCGGGAAAAAAAGGGGTTTCTTAAGGTCTTCTTGGATAATTCTTCTCGGCTAGGTAAATGTTCTACTTGGATCTGCTTCTCTTAGGGAAACACTCTGTCTTTCTAAGAACGTACTGTCACACACACACACACACACACACACACACACACACACGCACACAGACACAAAAGAACACATGCTGCTGAAATTCCAAATGCCCTTACACTCCTCCCTCCTGCAAACACCCCCCCCCCCACCTCCCCCGACATGCAACTAATTCAGCCTAGTGTTATTGAGTGTATGGTCACTCTAATACTCACCTCTGAGTCTGCTCAGACTGAGGACAACACACTCTTTGACGAACAGGGAGAAGGGAAAGGTCGAATCCAAATTAAAAAAGGTGTTGAAGGAGATGGGAGGAAAAGAGGAGAAGATTTTAAACAGTGCTAAATATCAAGTGTAAGTAAAAAAAAACGGAGTGAGTGTGGTGAGTCAGGTTTTATACTCAGTATTGTGGAAGCCCTTGATGCTATCGGGGGTCTGAGATTAAATTTTGCTTCATCAGGACATACTGCAGAGGCTTACCCTAATTAAACTTGAGCTAACAGCGGACACAGTATATATTACAAAATCAACACACACATTACCTCTAGCTTAAGCTTTTCTGCTGAATAAATGATTCCCGTGTGTTTACATGTCACTACATGTGTGTTCATGTGCCGTGTGTATTCATCCAAGGGGAAAGCTGGGTCCTTGTAATTTTACACTGTGGCATTTGCATTCAGCTGTGGGAGTGATGATAATGAAAGAAGAGAACAGCAGGATTGACATTCAAGACATTCTCTCTCTCTTTCTCTTATACTCTTTTCTTCTTTCTGGATGTGGTGCACTTGATGCATTTTTAATGAATTACTCCTGAAAAAATGAACTCTTATTTGTCACCTGGAACACTGCGGATCTGTGTGAAGGTCATAAGCAACTGTTGTGTTTTCTCACACCTGATTCAACTGATTATAGATATTGAATCAAGGGAGAGAATTGTTGGGGGAAAAAAAATGAATGTACTAAGCTGAAGAAATCGTGATTTCATATTCAGTGGGATCTGGATTAAACATAAACAAGTTTACAGTGTGTCACATAAACAAGTTTCATTATTTATTAGCTAATACATCAGTATATGGTGTATGTGTATATAATTTTTATGACTGTTATTTTGGTATTTTCTGGTGGGATTCTGCTTGGTTTATGTCTGGGACACCCTGAGCTATAGATAGAGCGCATGCTTTGAAGTAGTTTTTTATGTCTCCACGGTGCAAAACTTTACCCACCCATATGCTGCCAAGTATAAACTGTCAATCAAACTTAACGGAGAGGAAATGGTGCTCATAATTTTAAAATCTTTTGACTGCATACCGGTCCTACTGAGTTACTTGTTCAATATGAAACTAATTAATGTTCACTGCTATGTCCTGAGGCATCTTATATCATTTTGTAATGATTTAGTTGTTTTGATATTTAAAAAAAATTTTTATCCAAAATAACATCTGAGCAAAAACCTATTATGTTACTGACACTAATGACCGTGCTGCGTGTTGACATTTAATCTTCGGCTGAGATAAATCACTTTAACTGATGTTGAAAATGAATAGCTAAAACAGTGATTAATGATGGCTGGAATAAATGCATTGGTGATTATTTATTAGATAGGTAATGCTGTAGTTGTAATATTAACATCAATTATAAATGCATTTGTAATTATTTATTAAGTGGGGCAGTGGTGGCTTAGCAGTTAAGGCTCTGGGTTACTGATCGGAAGGTCGGGGGTTCAAGCCCCAGCACTGCCAAGCTGCCACTGTTGGGCCCTTGAGCAAGGCCCTTAACCCTCTCTGCTCCAGGGGGCGCCGTATCATGGCTGACCCTGTGCTCTGACCCCAGCTTCCTGGCATGCTGGGCAATGCAAAGAAAAGAATTTCACTGTGCTGTAATGTAGATGTGACCAATAAAGACTCATTATCATTATAGTGGACTTTGTACACACTGGTACACATTTTTTATACGTGGAAGCAATTATATAAATAGGACTGAAATAGTGTTAAATGATTCCACTTTTTTTTTTCTGGAGTGTTTTTGCAAAGGCTTTTCACTTTTTTGTGACACAATTTGTGACTGTATTTGAACTTAATTTCATGACACAAATGTAAACCTGCACAAAACATGCTCCCACCAGATTATTTTTGTGGCAGAGAGAGAGAGAGAAAGAGAGAGAGAGAGAGAGAGAGAGAGAGAGAGAGAGACAGACAGACAGTGACAGCACCTCAGCGATTTTTTTTAATGTTATAAAATAGAGAGAGTGTTGACAGACAGACCGATTATCTTTGATCACAGTGGCAAGAGTAATCCAAAGCCTTTGAATACTGCATTAAAGAAATTCAAATGACACACATTAACATAGCACTCTGTCCCATGGCTTGACGCACAAACATTCAGAGGGTTATATTACAATAAGTGCAAGAAAATAACTGAGAGTGAAGCACATCAATAACTAAGATACACATTCTTTTAAAAAATAACTTTTTATTTTTACATGATCGCAACATTATCTGTCATTTTTATACAAAGTGGTTATGAATGCCATTCAATTATATAATTATTTTTTTAAAAAAAATTCGACAACCAGTTAGCACCAAAATACCACATTTGTCAGGATATCTCTCTTGACGTTTAGTAACAACTGCTAAGGGAATGGATCAGTACCACTTAACATCTTTGTCATTGCTGTGGATCTTGCTTAAGCTCAGGCGCCGGAGTTGATTCAGGATTATATGGGTTGAAAATAGAACATTATTCATTAACTACTTTGTTAGGGAAGCCTCCCAGAGCGCTGAGACTAGTCCATACTTTGGAGTTTGAACATTGTGTTACTTCATTCATGGATAATTAACTGTGGCTGTGTGACCTTTAGTGAGGTGGTGCCTTGGGAATGTCGTGTAAAAGAGGACATTTTGACACTTTGCCTGCAATGCTATACTTCTATAATTACTATATGCTTACTCTATAATTAGAAACACCACACTCGCCCTTTAACTCATGATCCGTTCTATATTCATTCGTTTTAAATGTGAATTTGACTTATAGTACATATTATTTCAGGTGCGTTCACACAAACAGCAGTCTCCAGTCACTGCACTATGAAGTTACCAGTAGGCGTTCCTACTACAGGTCGCCATAGTAGCAGTTATCAGTGGGTGGTGCTACTACAGGTCGCCATAGTAGCAGTTATCAGTGGGTGGTGCTACTAGCATTCCAGTGTTGACAACAGATCAAATTTTCTTGCCGCTTGAATGAAACATTCTGGAGGGAGAGCGTTTGTATATAAAATTCATGGGTGTATATATATATATATATTTATATATATGAATCATATGCTACTAGACGAAGGAAAAGTAGTGTGTGCTCTTTGCCATTGTGGCCACATATCTGCAGCGAAAGTGCAAGCGCAGGACTGTCTGAGCAGCGTGGCGGATCATGAATCACGGCCGCTCTACCGTCTTCACTCCCATACGTAGTCACTGCACCAAGTCGCTCCAAATTTGCATGAAGTTAAACTTTTCTCAGCTTTGTCGCATTGCTGGACACGCCCACATTTAGCCCCCAGTGTTTTGCTGTCTACGTTGAAAATGAATGGTCTCTGGTCGCTTTGTCGCTGCGAGTCACTGTACGTGAGAACTTACCTTTAAACGTATTTATGTAAGCCAGATTTTTGGGAAGCAATCTTGGCTCGTCCATCGCTCCTGCTTTCTTTTGATCGTCTGACTCGTTCATCTCCAAGTTTGCTCTATCTCCTGATCCATCCGTGTGCTAAAGATGATCTGGAGGATGCTATTCCATCTCTTCCTAGTCTATAACTTCTTACCTGGCAGTGGTTCACTACTG
Organism: Ictalurus furcatus; assembly: GCF_023375685.1. Lineage (NCBI taxonomy): Eukaryota > Metazoa > Chordata > Actinopteri > Siluriformes > Ictaluridae > Ictalurus > Ictalurus furcatus. The sequence goes on from NC_071279.1 coordinate 826,333, forward strand.
ATTTCTTACACTTACCCTGGAATACTGATCCCATTCTCGATGATGTATATATCTGTGAGGTGACTAACCAGCTGATCCAGTACTGCTCCAGATTTTCTTTGCCAAGTCCAGTGCATTAAGACGATCCCTTGCTCTCTACCAGATACGGTGTTTTCTCCTTTGCGTGCTGCTCTTCTCTCAGCACTGGCATTGCACGTTAAGGACAGCAGGGTCTGACTGTGCTAGTTGTTATTGTGTGACTGAATTATTAGTCGTTCAAAACTGTGGGTGCTTGCCGTACTGCCAGTGCCAAGAAGACAAGGAGACTATAATATGCCTCACTTTTGAATCGCTTCTGAAAAAAAAAAAAAATTGTCTGTTGGTTAACAAAAGTAAAATGTTTCTGAGATTCTCACATCCTTTTCAACCACCGAAGGTCAAAATCTCTCAAGTACTGTTTCCATGATTAATGCCTCTTAGACTATATTTATCTGATCTCATGAAGCATTATAATTCACCCTGTGCCTGTTAATCCTGAGGGTCACTCACAGCTCAGCTGGTGGAAGGTGTTTTTCCTAAATTAAATGGAATTGCATCCAGATAACATTACTAACGCTATCCGTATAGGTATTTTCTAAAAAATAATAATCGTAATTCATGAATGATTCTCGACTGGTTCAATAATGTGCCTTATCATAAATACATTGTTTTAACCATCCACTTGTTTATATGCGGAATAATATTCAGAACGAATACTGCTGTAAAAATATAAATAAATAATTAGAAATAAAAAGAAATAAACAAATTAAAATAAATGAATTAACTAAATCATAAACCATGTTGGTTGTTTTCATAGTAGTAGTATCAGCAGCAGCAGTAATATCATCATCATCATCATCATCATCATCATCATCATCATCTCTTTCCTTCTTTCCTGGCAGCTCAGACATGTCTGCTGCAGAAAGCAAGCACAGCAAACGTGGTCTCTCTGATGCAGTGAGCTCACCTCTGCCACATCCTGCATATCTGAGCAACCATGTCTCAGTGGATGGAGAAGGTAGGAGGTCACCCATTGGTCGCATGGACTTCTTCCGACACCTGGAAAGAGTGGAGACTCTGCGCTGCTACTGGGAGCTCAAACATGTTCAGCTGAAGGGTCTAGAGCAGGTATTCCTCTCACATATGAATAGTCAGACACCTACAACTACACCTCTGGCCTTACCAGCCCCAATATTATCATAGTATTGCATGACATGTGTGTATTTTCCACTTAAACTTCTAAGATCAGTTGCTCCGGACACTCCATCAATACAGTATATAACATTTCCTCTTATATTACTCCTGTGCAGAGTTTTTCATGTACTGACTGTGTCCATTTGGGTTTATCAGCTACTCTACTAAATCTGAGTGTGAGTGTGTAATTGTACCGCACTGCAGGTTGTCTTACTATCTTATGTCTAGTATTCCTGAGATATGTTCCAGCTTCCTCATGAAGAAGAAGTGAATGAATGAATGAATGAATGAATGAATGAATACAATCATCCTTTTGCCCATCTCAGTGTTGTCTTCTTTACTTTCTTACTTGAAAATAGTTTTACTGTACTTACTCCATAAGACTTACTGAATACTCTACTAAATATGGGCTGATCTTTGGAGTTCCAGAGCTAGAGAAATCACAAGTGATAATTATAGGTTGTGTTAATTCTTTCTAAAAAAAAATTTTTCCCCCTGAACATTATTAAAACACACCACTAGAGGGAGCTGTCATGCTGTTATAGTTCTCAATTCAGTTTCTAGGTCTTTTTGGTATGAAGTATCAGAAGATATTATGGCATGATGGACCTTCAGTGTAATCACAACCTTGTAGTGTAGTATTTCAGTAGGGCCTACAGTTGATGATATGTGTCAGTGGTACTACAGAAGGCTCATAAAACTCATTCAAACCTCCAAACACTTTTACGAAACACCTTTTAAGTTATCCTGATAGCAGTGTTTTGGTCTGTACTTTCATTACTGAAATAAAATATCTTCCAAATCAGAAGATAAAGGCCCTTGGATATTCCGTTGCCTGTGATATAACCTTTTGTTTTTGAAAAGCACTCTAGAGCACCCTGGGGTACCGTCTGATGAGAGCAGGGGTGCAGTGTAAAAATCCTTCAAACATTTCTAAAATGCTAAACTGTGTATAAAACATGTAATATATATGATAAATATCTGATGTCTGAAATAATAACACAGACAGCACGTCAACATCAGTGTGCGTGTGTTTTATCTCAGCTTATCTTTTTTGCCGCACGCCCCCTCGCCCTATTGCGAACGCGTGGATTATAAACCACGCTGTCTAGCATTAGTGTTTGTGTAGGGTGCCACACATTTTTGAAAAATTTCAAAGGGTGCTGTGACTGAAAAAAGGTTGGGAAACACTGCTCCAAATGACTTTTAACCCAAGATCAGGACCCCACCTTGCTTATATAATCCTTGTACAGTCCTTTCAGGAGAAATGCTAATGTTGACATGAATTTTGATCAAATAAAGTCATAGAAAAGAATGGCATGCATTCGGCAAATGATCATTTAGAGATCAAGTATCCCTTTGTGTTTATGCAACCCCTCTAGTATTATCTACTCTGTCTGTATGTTTGAGATGAAGTTGGAGCTCTGCAAAGCTGGGCGTTTTAGCTATTAGTTATTATTAGTAACTTTTTAAAACAAAAATATCAAATAAATACCCCCAGAAATATCTTCCTGAGACACAAGGAAAAATGTCTCATCTAATCTTGTTTCGTTACCTACCTATTTGGGGTTTTAAAAAAATTCTACAATTTAGACTTTTTTTATTTTATTTTTATTTTTAATTTTACAGCATGTCCAGTGCAGTGGACCACAGGACCATTTTAGTATGAAAAGACAGCCAAACATAAAAAAAATGAACAGATTATGGCTGTAGAGTGATATTAATCCTAGAATAAATTCAACTAAAAAAAAAAAAAAACAAAAACAACAAAATATCATTCTGGCTTGTCTCAGTTGCTTGTTATTGCAGGGATGATAGCGTATTTTATTAATAAAATTGAACTCGTAGTCATTATATGTCCATACAATGTGATGGGTCCTCTTGAATCCATTTAATGTGTTTATTTGGGCAGTAAACAGCACAACCTATTTAGAAACAAATCCAGTTTTGTTTCTCATTCTTCCTTTGCATGACCTACTTTTAGCAGTGATAGTCCTGGAAACATTTTCTCTTTTTGATAATGCAGAGAAACATCTTGCATTTGGTATACCTCATGAACGTCTTGCTTTTGCAGCCCTTATTTCTGCATCTTCCCGCATGGTTGATATCTACCGTGTCTGGCATGTGCATGGCTCCTCGTCTGCGCACAGGTGGTTCTGGTTACGGGATCCTCATTTTAGTTGGTGGCTCAAACGTTTCGTTGCTGTTTTCACTGCTGTCATCAAGTTCTGGACTCTCCAGCGACTCTTCAGCCAGGTGCAATTTGAAGTCCAGGTACTGTTTGGTGTTCTTCGCTTTGTTGTCAGACTTGTATCGGATCCAGGAGTTTGTGACGGCAACGTCAAAAAAGTGAGTAATTGCACGCAATGTCCATTTCTTGGTCCTATTTGATATGCGATAAAAGCTCAGCACACGGTCACACAGGTCCACGCCACACATGCCGTCATTATACTGCC